>NC_137434.1:33184131-33341631 GCF_964374335.1 Astatotilapia calliptera | reverse complement strand
GTCAGCCCAGGTTTGAGTCTTAGAGACATGCTTGAGATAAAACGTGACCTCACCCTCCCCCAATTGAAGGCCATATTAAAGGGGCATTTTAAAGAAGATAGCACCACAGATTTGTATCACAGACTAGTGAACGTCACACAAGACAGCCGTGAGTCTCCCCAAAACTTCCTCTTCAGAGCAATTGAGTTAAAAGAGAGGCTGCTGCTTGCATCGGAAGACACAGGGTCCGATGAACAATACAGCCCTGAGCTCATCCAGAAGAAATTCTTGAGGTCGGTCAGTACTGGGCTACTGAGTGACCCTATCAAGTTTCAGCTCAAGCCCTATCTGGATGACCCTCGGGTGACAGATGAAATCCTCATTGATAAGATGAATGAAGCAGCTAGTGTTGAATCAGAAAGACAATTGAAGCAAAAGAAAACTACAGGCAGCAAATCTGTGAAAGTAAATGAACTCCAGACGGAAAGGCCAGCCAGTCAATTGGGTCTGGGTGTAGCCGAAACTAGGTTGGGGACTCAAGAGCAATCAGCTGAAGTGGTGAAACCCAAGAACCGCAGAACACCTGTTGTAGCTGCTTCCCGAGAGTCAGAGCTGCATGAAGCGGTCAGGCTGCTGAGAGAGGAGATGGCTGAATTAAGGAGGAGCATCACCACCCCTCAAGGCCCCACTCGCCCACTAAGAACCAGTGGGAGGAGGGGATGTAAGGCATGCCAGGAGCAGGGAACCAATGAAGGGTGTGAACACTGCTTCAAGTGTGGCCAGCCAGGACACCTCTCCAGAGGCTGTAGAGGGCGAAGGGGGGCAACAGAAAGATCGGAGAGCACTCAAGTGGGAATCCAGACCATCGCCCCTCCCAAATCATTAATTCCCATCCATGCTGAAGCAGATGACAAGTTGCATGAACTGCTTTGGAATCGGATAAGACAGCTGGAGGCAGAATTAGAGCAGAGTGGCAAGGCTAAAGAGACTGTGGGTGCCACGTATGCCAGTCATCTCTCACTACGCTGTCAGGCTAAGCTGAGAGCTCTGATCGGGAAGAAGTGTATGGTGGATTGTTTCTTTGAAGGTGTAGAAACACAAGCATTGTGGGATACAGGCTCACAGGTGACTATCATTAATGAGAACTGGAGGAAGTCCTGCTTTCCACATATCCAACTGAGAAGCACAAGTGAACTCCTAGGTGAGGATGAGGCTCTGGTGGGCAAAGCAGCGAACCAAACACCCATACCCTTCGCAGGTTGGGTTGAGCTAAAATTTAGACTGGGGTCAACTAGAGATCCACAGCCAGAGCTAGTTGTCCCCGTGCTTGTCTCAAAAGAACCAGGAGTAGCAGAGCCACCCATCATTGGCTATAATGTGATTGAGCATTTTGTGAAGGATGGAATGGAGCAGCATCCAGACGTTACACCTGCGGTGGTAAGGGAAGCCTTCTCGATTGATTGTAAGAAAGCGGAAGGGCTAATTAACATCGTGCAGCGCTGCCACAAAAGCGATGAGGAGGGTGTGGTGAAAGTTGGGAGGCAAAAGATAGTGATTCCAGCGGGACAAAGCAGGGAGGTTAAGTGCAGTGTGAGGACAGGTCCCCTTCGCCTGAAACAGGAGGTTCTTTTCGAACCAGAGGACATTTCAAAACTACCAGAGGGGGTTAACCTGAATGAAACTGTCATTGGACTGTAGAGGGGAACCCGGTCCAGGGTGGTTATTCCAGTCACGAATGGCAGCAGCCATGACATCACCCTCCTCCCTCATGCAGTGTTGGGACGGCTACAGCAAGTGAAGGCTATTTACCCAGTAGACGTAAGACCAGTAAGTGCTGAAAACATGGGCAAGTTGACGTGTGCTAGTGAAAACACAGGGAGCACCATCAGCGCCCCAGAACAGCATAAAGGGGAGTATGAAGAGGTGGGCAGATGCAGCCAAGATTTATGGGACCCACCGGTGTCAGTTGATCACCTGACCCCAGACCAGCAGGAGCAGGTGAGAAAAGTCCTGCGTGATGAGTGTGCTGCATTTTCAAAAGATGAGAGCGATGTGGGATGCATCCCCTCCCTGCAGTTAAAGATCAGATTGAATGACACAACTCCAGTAAGACGCACATACATCTCAGTCCCCAAGCCACTCCACAAGGAGGTGAAGGAGTATTTGGAGGACCTGTTGAATAGAGGATGGATTCAGAAATCCCGTTCCCCCTACTCATCGCCCATCGTCTGTGTGCGCAAGAAGGATGGAAGTCTGCGTCTCTGCGTGGATTACCGTGAGTTAAACCGGAAATCCATTCCTGACCGTCACCCCATCCCTCGTGTTCAAGACATGCTAAACAGCCTGACTGGGAGTGCATGGTTCTCAGTGTTGGACCAGGGCAAGGCGTACCACCAGGGTTTCCTGGAGGAGAGTAGCAGACCCCTCACAGCCTTCATCACACCTTGGGGCTTATATGAGTGGGTAAGGATTCCCTTTGGTTTGTCCTCGGCTCCAGCAGAGTTCCAGCGCAGTATGGAAGAGTGCCTGGCAGGCTTGAGGGATGAAATATCTCAGCCATATCTGGATGACAATTTGGTCCACAGCAGATCATTTGAGGACCACCTGCGTGATCTGAGGGAGGTCCTGCGCCGCTACCAAGAGCACGGGGTGAAGCTAACCCCCAAAAAGTGTGAAGTGTTCAAGGACAGGGTGAAATTCTTGGGAAAAATTGTATCTAAAGATGGCTACTGCATGGACCCTGCTGAATTGGCACCAGTGCAAGCACTAAAAAACCGCAAACCTGAGACTGTGGGAGACCTAAGGAAAATGCTAGGTTTCCTGTCATACTACCGCCCCTACATTCCAAACTTCTCACGCACTGCCAAGCCACTATACCAGCTGCTATCGATCGGAAAGAGTCAAGTGATTACTGACAGAAGATCAAC
This sequence comes from Astatotilapia calliptera, assembly GCF_964374335.1. Taxonomy (NCBI): domain Eukaryota; kingdom Metazoa; phylum Chordata; class Actinopteri; order Cichliformes; family Cichlidae; genus Astatotilapia; species Astatotilapia calliptera. The sequence goes on along the minus strand of NC_137434.1, from coordinate 33,338,725 downwards.
GGTAACAAAGCACAAAGGACAGCGGAAAAAAGCAGACCAACGCCACTCAAGCCAGCCAATCACATGGACAGAACAACACCAGGCAGTGCTATGCCAACTGATAGAACACCTGCTGAGTCCACCACTCCTGGCATACCCTGACTTCGAAAGGCCATTTGTGCTGCACTGTGATGCCTCTCAAGAAGGGCTTGGTGCAGTCCTGTACCAGAGACAGCAGGGCCAACTGGTTGTCATTGGGTATGGGTCGAGAACTCTAACAGCTCCAGAAACCAACTACCACCTCCACTCTGGAAAGCTAGAGTTTCTAGCAATGAAGTGGGCAATCTGTGAGAGGTTTCGGGAGTATCTGTACTACGCACCTTCGTTCACAGTGTATACAGATAACAATCCGTTGACCTATGTCCTGACTACAGCGAAGCTAAATGCTACAACACACCGGTGGGGTGCTGAGCTAGCCGATTTTAACTTCTCAATCAAGTATCGGCCGGGAAGGGCTAATGGCGATGCTGATGGTTTATCACGAATGCCGCTAGACATGGAGGAGTACATGCGCACATGCTCGCAGGAAATGAAACCAGAGGTAATCACCCCTGCGACAGAGGTGCTTCAGTTGAAAGCCCATGAAGATGAGCCATGGATGTGTCCAGCTACCATAACCACAGCATATGCTGATGTAGAGCTTGAGTAATGGCCCCAGTGACACAGATCTCCAAAGAGACACTAAAGAAAGCACAGGAGGATGATCAGTCACTGGCAGGGTGCGAGAATGTGTTATGACAGGACAATGGCCTCCTTGGAGAGGAAGAGACAGGGGTGAAGACACTTCCGTTCTAAGCCAGGAAAAGAGTAAGCTGTACCTCGACAAAGATGACATCCTGTACAGGAAATCAGCTGCTCGAGCTCAGCTAGTGTTACCCACAAAATTCCATCAGCTGGTGTACAAGGAGCTCCATGAGAAAATGGGACATCTCGGAGTGGAGCGGACACTTGCCTTGGTCCGTGATCGATTCTATTGGCCACGTATGCAAAAACATGTGGAACATTATGTGACTAAGGTGTGCAGTTGCTTGAAACGGAAACGTCCCGGCAAGCCAGACAGAGCACCGCTGGTCAACATTGTCACCACATACCCTTTTGAGATGGTCTCAATAGACTTCCTGCATCTGGAGAGTTGTAAAGGAGGATATGAGTACATCCTAGTCGTGATGGATCATTTCACCCGGTTTGCACAGGCATATGCATGCACCAACAAGTCAGCAAGAACAGCGGCAGAAAAGATCTTTGGAGATTTTGTGCTCAAATTTGGTTCCCTGCCCAGTTACACCATGATCAGGGAAGGGAGTTTGAGAACCAGCTGTTTGCCACCCTGGAAAAGTACTGTGGAATCCAGGGGTCACACACAACACCTCACCATGCAGCGGGGAACGGCCAGGTGGAGAGATTTAATCGGACACTCCTTTCCATGTTGAGGAGCCTGACAGAGGAAGCCAAGGCGGACTGGAAAAACTCCTTGAGCAAAGTGGTGCATGCGTATAACTGCACACGCAGTGAAGCAACAGGATATGCCCCATATTATCTTCTCTATGGCAGAAACCCCCGCCTACCAGTGGACATCATGTTTGGCCTGGTTCCAGGTGACCAGAGTACTTCTCACAGTGATTACGTCCGTAAGTGGAGAAGTAGGATGCAAGAGGCATACAGATTGGCATCAGAAACAGCCCAGAAAGAGAGGAACAGAGCGAAAAAGCAGTACGATCGGAAGGCTCATGGAGTGGAACTGCAACCGGGATGTCGGGTGCTAGTACGGAACTTCAGAGATCGGGGTGGGCCCGGAAAGCTAAGGTCTTACTGGGAGGAGCGAGTACATGTCGTGTTAGAAAGAAAGCACAAAGATAGCCCTGTCTATGCTGTACAGCCAGAGAGAGGACCAGGGAAAGTGAGAGTTCTGCACAGGAACCTCCTACTGCCCTGTGACTTTCTCCCCGTCCAGGAGGAGAAGCTGGAGAAAAACAAGAAGGGGAAGGAGGATGCCAAACAACAAAGAAAAGGAAAGACCCAAGAAAAGCAGCAGGAGAGCGACCACGACAGCGGTTCAGAGGATGAGGGTGACTGGGGAATTATCACCACACAAGCTGCGGAATCACCCACCCAGATCAGGAGTCAGCTGAGGGCAGAGGCAGAGGAGTTCCAGCCAGAAGAAGCTGACGGAGAACTGTCAAGTGGTGGTGTCAGCAGCGAGTGCCTAGACGAGGGTGGAAAAGGTGGACTGGAGTCAAGTGCAGAGGAGGAGGAGGCAGGGCGAAGTGAGCTGTCTGGGGAGGAGAACAGAAGAAGTCAAGGACAGGTGTCGTCATCTGATGAAGAAGACGAGGGAGAGCCCAACTCACAGCCAGTTCCCACAAGAAAGTATCCTTTCCGATGCAGAGATCCACCCAAGACACTCACGTATGACACCTTAGGTCAGCCATCAGTCATAAACAGACACAAGTGATGTCCACAGCTAAGAGAAAAAACTAAGTTCATTGTCACATGTTGAGTTTACTGTGGTGACAGTTTAAACAGAAAGGGAAGTGTTCACAGTAGCAAATGTTAAAAAGAGCAAATTTGACAGAGCAACAACTGCATGTATTTGTTTAATAGTTCACATGAGTTAAACAGGGAATACCAGAACCAGACTAGCTATACATAGAGAGATACTGGCTTGTATGTGAGATATACAGCAGTAAATGTGTGTCTGTGTAAAAGGTTACATGGTAGAGTGAAAGGTCTACACCTTCAGCCTGATACAGAGCACGCCTGAGTGGCGGAGAGACTTTACAGACATTGCCTGGCCAGTAGTGTCTGTTGCTGGTACATGACATGAAGGGGGAGATGTATGTCATGCCAAAGACTGTTACCGGACAGAACGTATCTTGAGAGGCTGACTCCCAGTGAAGCTACTGCTGTAACCTTCTGTTGAAGACATGCATTCTGGAAAAAATCTCTAATGTCAGGATGACATTCATTTTTGGAGGGGAGAGTGTGGGACTCATGTAATGGGTGGGCACAGATGGAAGTATTGTAATAGATATTGCCCCCCCTCCATAATCTCATGCATTCTTATCATTGTTATGTTATGCGTTCAGTTCTGTATTACTATTTCTGACACATACTGTGATAACTGGCAATATAGCTAGGATACTCTGATCAATGATGATTCCCACGGGTGGTGCTCACGCAGGCACTGAATCGGGCAGCTTCGGGCTCACGCAGGCACTGAATCGGGCAGCTTCGGGCTCACGCAGGCACTGAATCGGGCAGCCTTGGGGTCCTGTGTGTTCTACTGCACAGATAGCCTGCAGAGCGCAGCTACGCTGAACTGAAGTGCTTGTGTTTTGTATTTGCAGGTGAGCACAAGTTATGTGTTGATAAACGGAATGATGTTGACGTATGAGAAATGTATTAGAGTATGGTACTGTCATTAATGGAACACAACGCTAATGTCGGAGTTTGTGATTTACATGATGTACCTGAACTGGTGTTAAACGGGATGTCACATCGCAAATGATGTAATGAGGGGATCGAGAGGGTAGTCTCCATGCGCAACAATACTAGTTGGAGGAGCATACGAGTGTGCAGAATATTGTAATATGAACATTGGTGGGAAAATACTGAGTAAATGAGTACTTTGTTAACACGTGTTCAGTAGTTATATGTAAAATGGTCGCGTGTGTTCTACTGCACAGATAGCCTGCAGAGCGCAGCTACGCTGAACTGAAGTGCTTGTGTTTTGTATTTGCAGTTGCAAAAGAGCAAGTAAAGAGAACGATTCTGAACTCATGCACGCCTGGAAGTGTCATTTGTCCAAGTGTGCAACACTATCAAATATGAATCGAGTTTAGCATGAACACATCCAGAACCAGTGGCGCCCTCCCCCTCCAAACACACACAGACTCCTCATATTGCGACCAGCAGATGAGTGTCCTCCCCTCAGTCTGGGACACTGTGGTGTAACAGCCAGCTGGTCTTTAAAGACCATTATACTAAAACATGGTAGTGGTAGCGTCGTGCTCTGAGGCTATTTTGGTGAAACTGAAACAGTGAAGAAAGATGATCTCAAAATTCTTCAGCTTCACCACAAATAGAGATTGCGGCCATTTATCTCATTTTTTAAGTAGTTGTGTGGAATAAAAACATTAAATGAATGTTAATAGCAAAGTTACTAATGTATAGCTCAGGGGTCATTTGTATTTTTGGCAGCAAATGTAGTTTTTCCATTTTATAGACTGAAAATATCTCAGTGCTGTTGTACTAATCTGCTGTTGACATACCAGACAGCCTAACAAAGCCTTAGCAGTAATTGATTTTTTTCTGTACATTCTTTGTGAGTAGTTTTGGATAACACCCTTTTGTCCCATGGACAGCGGGCCTTGCTGTAGTAATTGTCACAGGTGTAATTTGAGCAGTTCCTTTGTATCTCTGCAACAGTTTCGTCCCCATTGGCAGTCATGGTGTGCATCCGTACTAAAGCATGAGGGGAACAATGGAAAAGCATCATAAAAGCTTTGAAAATAAATCATGTGGGGTTTTTTGTATCGTTTCCCCTCTCAACACTCAGCCCGCCATTTGTCAAAACACAGATGGACTGTTTTTTAACCAGGACAAATATTTTGGGAGTGGTTAGAAACACAGCAGACTGTGCCTCTCTCTGTTTAACATCCTTGATGCCAGAAATACAACAGAAATACAGCAAATATTGATGCTGGAATGACTGTAGCATACAGTGTTGAACAGAAACCTGTTAGACACCAGTAAAGGAGGACCTTAATACGTATTAATGCTTAAATCCTCAATCGCCATATTTTTCTTTCTCTGAAGTTATTTCTGTCTCGGCTCCACAACAAGCTAACAGAAAAAGACATAACATGATACATTTCTCAATAATTTATTGAAACTGTGAAAAACACAAGTGTTAACACTTAAATACATGTCTCATTTCTTATATGGGAGGCCAGCAACTCAAAATACACTACACCTGACAAGACGGTAGGCCGAGCCTTTTCTATAACCTATTAGTGGTTTCCTAACAACACAGCATCTGATTAACAATCTTTGTTTGCTTTTTCTGAGAAAATGACAGAATGCATCATTAAATCAATCAGTAAAGGCTCGGTTCAAACTTACCTGCTCAAGAAAAGTAAGTAAAAAGTAAAGAGTGGGACTGATTATGACAAAATCTGAATATCCTTAATGCACACTCTCCAGTTCTTCACAGGATGACTTATTTTATGAGGAGAAGACAGTACAGCAAAAAGAAGAAGAAAGCAGACATGTGACTGTCAGAGGAGAGATAGTTGACACTGAAGGGAATTTAAAACTGTTGAATATTTGAATTTTTGTGTGAAGGTCAAGAAAGACACCCGACTGATTTACTTTGCCAACTGGATCATCGTGGCCTTGCTGTATTGGTCCACTTGATTGACCTTTGTTATTATTATTTATTTATTTATTTATTTATTTATTTATGTTATTTATTTATTTATGTTATTTTATTTTGTTATTATAGACAGAACAGACATGGCTGGGGGATAGGAAGGAAGAGAAAGAAAGAAAGAAAGAAAGAAAGAAAGAAAGAAAGAAAGAAAGAAAGAAAGAAAGAAAGAAAGAAAGAAAGGGAGGGAGGGAGGGAAAGAAAAACATAGGGGAAGAGGGACAGTGAGAGAAGACAAAAACATGAGCTGGATCACCTGTTGAAAGAAGAAAAACAAGCAAATAGAGAGCAACACAATAAACACAACACCACAGCAATAACCTAGATAAGTGTAAGTAACAGTAAATAACAAATATTGAATGTTATTGAGCAGCACGCAAGACCGACAGCGCACAATGTGCTTTGAGGCAGCAGCGAAGAAAGATATCGTTTGTGTCTTTGAAGACCCGTGTGTACACCTGTGTGCATGAGCGCCCTGGTATTCAAAAGATTTGTCCATGTAATGTAAAAATATGATTGAAGTCGGCAGTAATGACATCCGGTTCCAACAACTGGAGGCCACTAAAATTAATATTGATTCAATGTGTAACAAAACAATGTCAGACTCGCTGTCGCTGGTCTCCTCCCCAATCGGACCAATTGCTGAGTGGTGTCCAAAAAACTTGATAATTGGGTAATCCTCTGGAGGACACCTGGTCTTGTTAGGAGAGATGGCATCCATCCCACTTTGGATGGAGCAGCTATCATTTCTAGAAATCTGGGCAAATTTATTATTATAATATTTTAATATTATTATTATCTGTCTGATTTCTCAGACAGAACCAAGATAACACACACCGATTAGTTGAACTGCAGGAATGTCTTAAAGACATAAAGACCTGGATGGCCGCTAACTTTCTGCTTCTTAATTCAGATCAAACTGAGGTTATTGTACTCGGCGCTGAAAATCTTAGAAAGGCCCCATCTTCTCTTAATGACCTTGTAGTACCATATCACCCTATTAGAGCACTTCGCTCTCGCTCTGCAGGCCTACTTGTTGTTCCTAGAGTATTTAAAAGTAGAATGGGAGGGAGAGCCTTCAGTTTTCAGGCCCCTCTTCTGTGGAACCAGCTTCCAGTTTGGATTCGGGAGACAGACACTATCTCTACTTTCAAGATTAGGCTTCAAACTTTCCTTTTTGCTAAAGCATATAGTTAGGGCTGGACCAGGTGACCCTGAATCCTCCCTTAGTTATGCTGCAATAGACGTAGGCTGCCGGGGGATTCCCATGATGATGTCAACGTGTTTACGGAAGCGGTTGTGGGATTCATCGGGAAACTAGCGGATGATACCGTGGAGACAAAGACTATCACAACGTTTCCCAACCAGAAGCCGTGGGTGGATAAAACCATCCGCGACACTCTGAGATCCCGCACCGCTGCCTGTAGCATCCCTGGCTGAATGATGGTCTCTTATACTGATGCTTCACAGAGGTTTTATTGTGTGGATGCCTTAATAGGCATCCACACTATTGAGATCCTGTTTCTCTTTCTTCTTTATTATTATTCCGGGTGTTTCCGTACACTTTTTGCCGTGGATCTACTTCCACAATTTTTGTGCTATTTTCACCGTTCAAACTCTAAACTGTTCTGCTCTTTCTGCTAATGCCGGCTATGACTTTTGGTGTTTATTACTATTATACTTTTTAAAATATTACACTTTTTTCCTTTAATTTGTCCCATTGAAATGAATGGGAAACTTCCACAATTCTGCTAAAACTTTCTTGTCTTTGAAACTTAACTACTGCCTCATACTTTCACCTAGAAACTCCATTCAAACTTTAAAATGTTCTTAAATGATTTGGCTATTCCTGTATGATTCAGCTTTTTCAGATCTTCTACCGTTTTAATCTTATCCCTCTTTGAGTTTTCAGTTGCAAAATTGTGATTTTTCAGAAAATACATGCGTTGCTATGGTTGCTATGCAATTAACTCAGAGGGGACAGTGAAACTGTTTGAATTCTCTCTTCATATCCAAACAACTTCTTGCTACTCGCTCGATTTCCACTCAAGCCCCACAAATTATACATCAAAACGTAGGTATTTTTGCTGGCTTTCAGAAAATGTCACTATCATTGTTGTGGGACTCATAGATATTTTGCAAATATCCTCAGAGTAACACAAAGTCAGAAAACTCTCCATATAAAGTCAATGGAGAGTTTGTTCAAAATCACCGCTGGATTTCTCTAATAATAATAATAATAAACTTTATTTATAAAGCACACTTAAAAACCAAGGGTATGCCAAGGTGCTTAACAGGTAAAATAGAGTATAGGAGGAGGATAATAGAAATAGGACCAAAGCAAGTACTAAATATGCAAACAGATAACTGTCACTAATACATAGGAAAGCAACAGGTACAGAGCAAACAAGAATTTAAATGAGCATAGAAGTGCATGATATAAAATCATAAAAGAAATATTAACTAGAGGGAAAGGCAAGATTGAATAAGTGGGTTTTTAATCGTGATTTGAACAGTGCAATGGAGTCAGATGCGCGGAGGTCGAGAGGAAGGTTATTCCACAGTACCGGGGCAGCCAGAGCAAACGCACGGTCACCCCGGGACTTCAGTCGAGATCTGGGTTGGGTCAGAAGTAGTTGAGTGGCAGATCTGAGTGTTCTAGCAGGAGTATGTGGTTTGAGAAGTTCACTAAGATAACTTGGCGCTAATTTATTAATAGTTTTGAAAGTAAGGAGTAATATTTTAAATTGAATACGGTACTTTATGGGCAGCCAATGCAGGCTAGCTAGGACAGGGGTAATATGGCAAAATTTCCTGGTACCAGTCAAAAGGCGGGCTGCTGCATTTTGGACTGTTTGCAGTTTAAGAAGAAGAGAAGAGGGAAGACCATAGTACAAGGAGTTACAATAATCCAACCTGGAGGTCACAAAAGCGTGAATAAGCTTCTCCAGGTCCTCATGCGGAATATAATGCCTAGCCTTAGAGATAAGGCGCAGGTGGTGGAAGCTAGATCTCACTACAGCAGACACTTGCTTATCGAGTTTGAGCGAGCTATCCAGCAGTACACCCAAGTTACTGACATAGTCACAAGAAAAACTAGCAAAGGAACCCAGGGCAGCACAGAGTTGGGCACGAGGGATTTTACTGTTGAACACCACAATCTCAGTCTTCTTATCATTTAAAACGAGGGAATTACTCAGGAACCATTCTTTGACCTCCCGCATGCATTCTTGAAAGTAGTGCAGGGACACAGCAAGGTCGTCAGTAAGTTCAAAATAGATCTGTATGTCATCGGCATAACAGTGGAAGGCGATATTGTATTTTTCAAAGATTGTGCCTAGAGGGAGCAAATACAATGAGAAGAGAATAGGGCCTAAAACTGATCCTTGAGGCACACCACAACAGACCGGAGCGGAGGAAGAGGAGAAGGTGCCTAAGTGAACTGATAAGGATCTATCAGCGAGGTATGATTTAAACCAGTCGAGGGCAGTGCCTCTAATACCCACAGTGTGCTCAAGTCTTAGTAATAAAATGTTATGGTCTACCATATCAAAGGCCGAAGAGAGGTCCAGTAAAACTAGGACCATAGAGCGTCCAGTATCAGTGATTACAAGAATATCATTAAGAACTCTAACCAACGCTGTTTCAGTGCTATGCAATGGCTTAAAGGCAGATTGAAATTTCTCAGCAATATTGTTCGTGTCCAAGTACGCCTGGAGTTGGGAGAGAACTAGTCTCTCCAGGATCTTGGACAAGAACGAAAGCTTAGAGATCGGTCTATAGTTTGAAAGGTCATAACAGTCAGAATTTCTTTTTTTAAGAATCGGGTGGACTACAGCATGCTTAAAGGACAAAGGAACACAGCCTGAGAGCAAGGAAAAGTTCATAAGAAATAGGATACTAGGTCCGATTACATCAAAACAGTCCTTAGCTAAACGAGATGGAAGAATGTCAAGCACAGTATTGGTGTTATTCATTTGAGCAACTAGCCGCTTAAGAGTCAAAAGTGACACAGGCTAATGAGAGGCATTTTCAAATTGTCATATCTCCTTAACGAAGCGAAGTTAAGACATGAGGCTTGTCCCCGTATATGTTCAGACACTCCTGACGCTCACAATTCAAGAATTTCTTTCTCACCTATTACTGTTCTGAGATGAGTTGGACTTGTTTGAGGGTAGGAAATTTGTCCCTCGCTCAGATTTCATCAGATTTCAATCTCTGGAAATGAACCACTTTTTTCTCTCGTCATATCTTTTTGTTGGATTTCCACAGAGCCCTGAAAATTTCCATGACTGTTCACCAAAGCCTGCTGTCTCTTACGGTGAAAGAATGATATCAATGCTTCAAATAGATTTAGAGTTACAAAGCGTTGTTTGAGGGGAAGTCAAGACAGTTTTTGATTCGCTCTACTCAGTTATGGTGCATTAGAAGTCAAATATCTTTAATAATTCATATTTTAATGATAAATTGTTAACACTGGAAGATTCCCCCATCTCTTCTGAACAAAACGATGCCTGAATGACCGTTCTAGCCTCTACGGTTAGGAAATTATGGCCATTTGTTCGAGGGGAATCCTGAATGTCAGAAATACACTGAAGAAAACTCACACCTCTCTCTGTGTCTGTGTGTGTAAGGGCTGACTACAGCAGGTGCAGCTAATTTAACTGACCTACATATACCAAGCCCAGACTCTCAACAGCTCCTGTTCCCTTTACTGTCTGTGTATGTGTGTCTGTGTATCAATATTTCTCCTATGTTTAGGTATTACTCCTCAATCATAGTATTTCTGCTAAAGCAAAGTACTTCTACTACATCTAAGTACTTTTGCCAAATCATAGTATTTCTGCTAAATCATAGTATTTTTGCAAAAATCATGGTATTTGCGCAAAATCATGGTTTTGGGGCCAAATATTTCTGTTATTTTATAATATATGTGCTGAATATATTATATGTGCCAAATCATAGTATTTATCCCAAATTATAGTATTTATGCCAAATTACAGTATTTCTGCTAAAACGCAGAAATAGTACCTTTTAGCAGGAATTTCTACCAAAAGATAGTACTTCTGCTAAATCAGAGTATTTCTGCTAAACCAGAGTATTCCTGCCAAATCATAGTATTTGTACTGAAACATGGTACTTCTGCCCAATCATAGTATTTGTACTAAATGATAGTACTTCTGCCAAATCATAGTATTTGTGCCAAAGCATTGTATTTGTATGGAGTCATAGGATTTCTTCTAAGTCATAGTATTTCAATCAAATCTCAGTAGTTGTTGTTAAAACGCAGTATTATTGCCAAATCATAGTATTTGTACCCAATCATAGTATTTCTGCTAAATCATAGCATTTGTGCCAAATCATGGTATTTGTGCAAAAACATAGTATGTCTGCAAAACCATAGTATATCTCTTATGTTATAGTATTACTACTAAGGCATAGTATTTCTGCCAAATCATAGTATTTGTACTAAATCATAGTACTTGTGCCAAATCATAGTATTTGTTGAACATCATAGTATTGGAACCAAAACATAGTATTTGTCCCAAAGCATCGTATTTGTACCCAATCATAGTACTTTTGCCAAATCGTGGTATTTGTGCCCAATTAATAATTCTGTTATGTTATAGTATTACTACTAAGTCGTAGAATATCTGTTATGTTATAGTGTATCTGCGGAATATAGTATGTGTGCCAAATCGTAGTATTTATACCAAATCACAGTATTTATGCTAAAACATAGTATTTCTGCCATATTGTGGTATTTGTGCAAGAACATTGAACTGTTATGTTATAGTATTACTACTAAGTCATAGTATTTCTGCCAAATCATAGTATTTGTGTGAATTTGTATACTGTAATATCACTGTAGTATGTAGTGGCTAAGTAGGGGGTGTTTACAGTGTAAATAGGTCATCTCTTGTGTTGGAGTGCCCTCTTGTGGCGCCTTTTGGGTAGTGCTTTAGTAAACGTGAAGTGTAAGAAGTGGTATCAGACTGATTTGTAGTGGAGGAATTTGTTGCCAGTTTTCTTAATCATAGAAACCACACCATATCACCTCTCCACATCCTCCTACTGTATGCCATGCCTCCCTGTACCATCCATCTGACCGCCAATAAACTCCACCTGTGGTAATCTAATCCCTGGATGTCAGCCTCTCCTTCTGACCGAGGATAGTTACTATTGCAGCACCACCCAGCATTAAACTGACGTACACCATTCTGTACAATAGTATTTGTGCTAAAAAGTAGTATTTCTGCCAAATCATAGTATTACTGCTATTTCATACTATTTAAGCGAAATTACAGTGTTTCTGCAAAAACATGTTTGAGGGGTGGAAATCTGTCCTCCTCTCATTTTTCAAACTCCGAAAATTAAGCCATTTCTTCTCTCGTCATATCTCCGCGACGGAGATACAAAGAGCTATGTAAATCGCAGTCAAAGTACACCAAAGTCCGCTGATTCACCCAGTGCAAGAATTATGCTTCTATCCCACCTAGTTTTTGAGTACAAATTTATACACTATCACAGACCGGTAATTCATATTGAGAATTTATTACAATTCTGCAAAGTTTTATGATTTTAGCAGCTTTTCTAATATGGACCTCACATTCTTGTTAACAGTCTATGGCAGAAATACATACAAGTACACAGCCTGATGAAGCAGACAGAAGCAATACCTCTGATTGGTTCAGCATTTTCACCTCTTATCAGCACAAATCTCAGCCTCTTCTGCTGTTTTCATTAGAATTGTAAGCTTTTCCACCTTATATCAGTTACGTGAGAACCAGTTTGGCTCAATGAGTAGCTGAAAAATATCAGCCTCTTCTGCTGTTTTAGCAGGATTTCAGAGTTCAGCTTTTTCACTTGTTTTAAGCACAAATTTCAGTTTCTTTACCTCATTTCACAACAAAGTTCTTCCTCTTCACCTCTTTTCTGCTAATTTGAGCTTCTGCTCCACAGTGCACATTGTCCCTCTCATCATATCTTTGCTTGTGACCAGAACTCATTTGGCTCAGAGGGTAGGGCATCTGCCGTGAGACCCGGTGGCAGAGGTTTGAATCCTACCTACCTCTTTTCAGCTCATCTTTTTGCTTCTTTGCCTCTTTTCAGCAGAAATTCTTCTGATTCACCTCTTTTCTGCCAAATGTTTAGCTTTTTCACCTCTTATCAGCACAATTCTAAGTAGCTTCTGCTAATTTCACCACAATTGTCACTCTCTCCACCTCTTCTTTGTGTGAATGAGTTTGGTGCAGTGAGGTGAATCGCCGCCTTTAGATCAGAAGGGCCAGGTTCAAATCCTGCTCAGGGCAATGTTTTTTGTTTTTTTTTTCAACTTTTTCAGCTTTTTTCAGCAGACATCTTCAGCGTTAAGGCATCCACACAGCATTTTCGCAGGAAATGCAAATTTTTCTAGTTGGAAATGTTTTTATTGAAACATTCAGTGAAGACACCGTAAGAGCTAGGAGCAAAACAAAACGTCGTGTAACTCAAAAACTAGGTGGGATAGAAGCATAATTCTTGCACTGGGTGAATCAGCGGACTTTGGTGTACTTTGACTGCGATTTACATAGCTCTTTGTATCTCCATCGCGGAGATATGACGAGAGAAGAAACAGCTTCATTTTCGGAATTTGAAAAATGAGAGGAGGACAGGTTTCCACCCCTCAAACAAGTCTAACTCATCTCAGAACGGTAATAGGTGAGAAAATAATTCTTGAATTGTGAGCGTCAGGAGTGTCTGAAGATATACGGGGACAAGCCTCATGTCTTAACTTTGCTTCGTTAAGGAGATATGACGATTTGAAAATGCCTTCAGTTTCAGTATTTCAGCTCTGAGTTTCACAACCTCCCCATAGACTTTGAATGGGGAGTTTTTAGACCTTGTGTCACTTCGAGGCAAATTGTGAAAAAACCGTAACTCTCACAATAATTATAGTGACACTGTCTTAAAGCCAGCAAAAATACCTACGTTTTGATGTATAATTTGTGGAAGTTGAGTGGAAATTGAGCGAGTAGCAAGAAGTTGTTCAGACATGAAGCGAAAATTCAGAACAGATGAGTGTGCACTGGGAGTTAATTGCATAGCAACCATAGCAACACATGTATTTTCTGAAAAATCACAATTTTGCAACTGAAAACTCAAAGAGGGATAAGATTAAAACGGTAGAAGATCTGAAAAAGCTGAATCACACAGGAATAGCCCAATCATTTGAGAACATTTTAAAGTTTGAATGGAGTTTCTAGGTGAAAGTATGAGGCAGTAGTTAAGTTTCAAAGACAAGAAAGTTTTAGCAGAATTGTGGAAGTTTCCCATTCATTTCAATGGGACAAATTAAAGGAAAAAAGTGTAATATTTTAAAAAGTATAATAGTAATAAACACCAAAAGATATAGCCAGCATTAGCAGAAAGAGCAGAAGAGTTTAGAGTTTGAACGGAGAAAATCGGCTGAAAACTGAGGGAGTAGTTCGAACTCAAAAAACGTATGGAAGCGACAGGAATAATAAAGAATAAAGAGAAACAGGAACTCACTATTGTGTGGATGCCCTTGAGGGCATCCACACAATAAAGAGAAACAGGAACAATAAAGGATAAATAAGGATAATAAAGGATAAAGAATAAAGAGAAACAGGAACAGGAACAGGAACTCAACACAATGCATCCACACAATGATGCGCTGTGCATCCTCTCGCTCCTGAACTGTGCTGTGACTTGTTGACTTGTCACTCTTGGTTCGGCGAAGAAGTCGCGCAACAGCTTGTTTGACCTTACACCATGAAGAAAACTTTGACAAGCGGTCTGAAAGAGTCACTTGTTCTGCAGACTCCAAATTTAGTGCTTGAACCCTTTTAACTTCGGGGTCCCCAACTGGGATTTCTGGGATTACCTCTACCTCTGGTGATACCTCTTTCTCCCATAAGAACTTGGGTCCAGTAAACCAGTTCGATGTCAGAAGCTTGCTTGCACTAGAACCTCTCGAAGCAAGGTCTGCAGGATTCTTGTCAGTAGAAACATATCGCCACTGCTGAGGAGTTGTACTGAGATGTATTTTCTGAATCCTATTTGATACAAATGTGTGGAAGCGACGTGCCTCGTTGTTAATGTACCCCAGTACAACCTTGGAGTCTGTCCAGAAGTATTCGTCAATCCCTGAAATTCCCAGTTCTTCCTTTAGAGTATTGCTTGCTGCAACTGATACAACAGCAGCAGTCAGTTCTAACCTGGGGATGGTCACAGCTTTGATTGGAGCAACTCTGGACTTTGCCATAATCAGAGCACAATGAACAGTTCCATTTCCATTCACATGTCTCAAATATGAGCACTGGCCATAACCATACGTGCTTGCATCAGAGAAGTGATGTAGCTCTCTCTTTGTGACCTTTCCAAAGTCAGCTGGTACATAGCATCGGGGTATGGTGATTTTATCCAAATTTGCCAGATCACTCTTCCAGGATCTCCAGACTGGTTGCAGTTTACTGATGAGTGGGTCATCCCAACCTGTACCATGCCTACACATTTCTTGAAGAACCCTTTTCCCAGTTAGCAGGAAAGGAGCAATAAGCCCAAGTGGATCATAAAGAGAGGCAACAGTGGATAGTATACCACGCCTGGTTTCTGGTTGGTCTTTCAAATGGGCATGAAACCTGAAACTGTCTGACTCAATGTGCCAGTGGATTCCTAAGGCTCTTTCCAGCGATGAATCACTAAAGGCAAGATCAAGAGCCTTTACTTCAGTGGCACGCTCAGATGGTGCTATACTCTCAAGCACCTTCGCATTGTTACACACAAATTTGTGTAGTTGCAGACCACCCATAGCACAGAGCCTTTGGGCTTCTTTTGCAAGCTGAATAGCCTCATCTACATCTGCTATGCTTGTGACACCATCATCCACATAGAAGTCCCTTATAATGAATTGGGAGCCCAGAGGAAACAGGCTCTCGTTCTCCTTAGCGAGATGTTTCAACCCATAGTTGGCACATCCCGGTGAAGATGCAGCACCGAAAAGGTGAACTTTCATACGGAATTCCTGTGGCTCCACACTGAAGTTCCCATCCTTCCACCACAGGAAACGTAGGTAGTCTCTATCCGCTTCGCGCACATGAAACTGATGAAACATCCTTTCGATGTCGCACATCAGAGCAACACGGTTCTGTCGAAATCTGATAAGAACACCAGTTAGAGTATTTGTCAAATCTGGGCCCGACAGGAGATGATCATTTAGGCAAGTTCCCTTGTACTTAGCCGAGCAATCAAAAACCACTCTGAGCTTCTCTGGTTTTTTGGAATGATAAACTCCGTGGTGTGGAATATACCATGTTTCACCTTCCTTCTCTTCACAGAGAACTTCTTCAGCATCATTGTTTTTAATTACCTCATTCAAAAACGTTACGTAGTGAGTCTTGTAGTTCTTGTTGTTCAGCAGCTTTCGTTTGAGATGGTTGAGCCGGATGATAGCTAACTGCTTGTTGTTGGGAAGGTAGGGTCTCTCTTTAAAAGGGAGAGGCATCTCATAGTGACCATGGGCATTCATGTAAATGCTTTCCTTTAGCATATTGAGGAAGAGGATGTCATCTTGAGACACTGTTCTGTTGTCCTTGCTGATGTCCTTAAAGTCAGACTCAAGTACTTTAATGGCATCGGATGGTGTCACTGGAGGAAGCTCTTTGACAGTTACTCTATGGCATATGTTGGCGACAGGAGGAGATTCAAGGTGAGGTGGTGAGCAGCCTATGATGCTCCATCCTAGGTCTGTGCGGACTGCATAAGGCTCATTATCTCTTCCTAGGATGACCTGTCTTGGTGCTAGTGCTTGTGAGCAGTTATAACCTATTAGAAGACCAACTTCACAGTCTAAATGTGGTGGAATATCATCTGCTATTGCTTTGAGATGATTCCAATGCCTCGCCGTTTCACTGGTAGGAATGTGCCTTCGATTCGCTGGTATGCAGTCTTTGGTATAGGCAGGAGGGAGATCAATGTGATTTGTGGAGGTATAGCCACGCACTCTGAGACCCGAGACTCTTTCACTGTGTGTTACTGTGTCCTTTCCGATCATGGTGGTTAGCTTTAGCCTTACAGGATAGGTCTTGGTTGTCAAGCTACGACTAACATCTTCATCAATAAACACAGTGTCACTCTGGGTGTCAAGCAGAGCATAGACAAGCCTTTCTATTCCTGGGTTGTTGGAAGAGGAAACCCAGACTGGCAAAATCATGGATGTAGTCATAGATGTGTGCTCAGTCTCTGTATTGAGAGACAATGTCGTAACTGCTTCGTCTGTATTCTGATTAGAGGCTAACACAGCATTCATGTTGGAATATCTGTCGTCATGAAGGCAAGTTGGGTGTCGTCCCTTACAGATATCACATAAGTGTCTGTGGCGGCAGTCTTTAACATTATGGCCTGGTTTCAGACAACCATAGCAGAGTTTGTTTTCCCTTACATACTTTCTTTTCTCTTCCAGAGGCGTTCCTTTAAACTCTGGACAACTATGTAGGCGGTGTTTGTTATCATGACAGAATGTACAAGGGGGCTTTAAGCTTGTCTTGGATGGTACATTCTTCTCATTCTCTGTAAGTGTCTGTGTATGGAGAACAGTAGATTTATTTTTCCTTTCTTTCAGATGATGTTTCTCTGCAGGTAAGTCTGATAAACGTAATGCATGGAGGGAAGTTACTGGGTTACAGGCAATCTCTGCTTCTAATGACATGAAGTTGACAAAGTCCTGAAAGGCTGGAAATTCCTGTCTGTCCTTCATAAACTGGGTCACCTTGCGGTTCCACCTTGAAGCTGCCCACTCAGGTAACTTTTGGACCAGCTTTTGGTTCTCTTCACAGTCATTCAGAATGTCCAGCCCTTTAATATGAGGCATGGCTTGCTGACATGCATGTAGGAAGTCGGCGAATGCTCTGAGTTGTTCTGCATCCTTTGAGTGGATCTTTGGCCAGCTAGCTAGTTTTTCTCTGAAAGCTCTCTGCAAGACGAATGGTTGACCGTACCTGCTATTAAGGCGATCCCATGCATCCTTATACGCTTCATCATCCTCCCTGTAAAAGATACCATCAAGTGTCTTTCGTGCAGGACCTCCCACATATCTTCTCAAGTAATGCAGTTTGTCAGCTGAACATATGTTCCTTTTATCTATGAGGGATATGAATGAAGATTTCCATTCAATGAACTGGATTGGGTCGCCGGTGAATACAGGTGGCTCTGGCATTGGAAGTCTGTTCATGGCTATGCTGTCTTGTACTGCTTGAGCTAAGTGGGACACATCTGTCTGTGGAGGTGAAGCTGGAAATCTTATGAGATGCTGAACTGGAGCCAGAGACACAGCTTGATGTGGGTGCATATGTTCCTGGTTCCTTAGTTTGCTGTTAGCAGAGCACAAGCTGCCCTCCTGCATTACATCTTGGTTGTAAATTGACAATCTTGCTCGTGCTGCTCTTATATCCTTTTCAGCCCTTAGTCTTTCTAGTTCATGTTTTTGAGCTTCAAGATCCCTTTTCTGTCGTTCTACTAAGAGCTGGATCCTTTCCTTTTGTTTTCCTTCCGCCAATAACAACTCATATTCTGCTTCCTTTGCTGCTAATTCTGCTGCAGCATCTGCTCTTTTTACTGCGACAATGGAGTCTATAGTGTGTTGACTTGGAGGTGAAACCGTGGATCCATATATGGAATGAGCATAGTCTCTGTTAAGGAGCTCACGAAGGCGTTCTTTGACTGCTTCACTATCATAGTCTTCATCTATGCCTGATATTCTTTCATATGCAATTTTAATAATGTCCTTTGTTACGGCCTCACATGCATCAACACGACGTGGGATTTCTTGGGCGATCAGATCTTCGAAGTTCCTCATCCTTGCTTGCTTGACAGATGTCTTTTATTTGATCTGAGCCTTCTGCTTCTGCAGTTAATATCTGAGATGCTTCCATTTTGAGCGAGTGTCACATTTAGACCATCACAATGAATCCCTCTTCTTTCATCATAGACTTTGGCAGTCAGGTGAAACTCGTGAGGCTGAAGCTCTTACTGTAGCATCCCTGGCTGAATGATGGTCTCTTATACTGATGCTTCACAGAGGTTTTATTGGAAATGTTTTTATTGAAACATTCAGTGAAGACACCGTAAGAGCTAGGAGCAAAACAAAACCAGCAATATTAATACCATAAGATCAAAGGAAACAAATTTCTCCTGCTCACATATAGCATATACATCAAATTTACATCACTCAATTCATTATATCACCTCACTAACTTACAACTACACATAAAGGTCAAGGTCAAGGTTAACAACATAAACTCTATTAAACGACATTTTGATTGCATGTAACTTATTCCGTTAAAGGAAACATTAACAAACCTTGTGCCACTGTCAGCCAGGTACTAATTGGCAAAGTAAACGTACATATTTTTCACTTTAAGGCACACTATTTTACCATATCCTAAAAGAAACGTTACTAACAGCCCTTTAACGGTTTTGTGCCAGTTTCCTGTTTCAAAATAAAAGCATGGATTTCAAAATAAAACCGAAGAGCCTTTCAAACAAACGTAAAAATATTTACAATTTTAAAGGTCATTTACACTGCCTACAACACGGGACTCATGACGGGGGACATGGACCCGTACAAAGCCGCGTCATATAACGTGCGGAGGGCGGTGAAAGAGGCGAAGCAGCGCTACGGGAGGAAACTAGAGTCACAACTCCAACAGAGTGACTCTAGGAGCCTGTGGCGGGGACTAAGGACAATAACGGACTATAAAGCACCAACAACCGGTATGACGAACGCGGCCGTGACTCTGGCAGATGAGCTGAACACTTTCTATGCTCGCTTCGAGGCTGCAGCTAAGGACTCCAACGATGCTAGTGTTAGCGGCGCTAACGGCTGCAGACAGGAAGATACTGCCAGCACCGGAAACGTGCTCGTCATCTCCGAGCATGAAGTAAGGAGAGCCTTTAGAAGAGTGAACACCAGGAAAGCAGCAGGACCAGACGGCATCCCAGGTCGTATCCTCAGAGACTGCGCATACCAGCTAGCTCCTGTGTTCACTGAGATATTCAACATCTCTTTATCTCAGTCGGTGATCCCCACATGCTTCAAAGAGTCCATCATTGTTCCTGTCCCGAAGAAACCCCACCCTGCTTCTCTCAATGACTATCGCCCTGTAGCCCTCACCTCAGTAGTGATGAAGTGCTTTGAACGCCTGGTCAGAGACTTCATCATTTCTTCACTACCAGACACACTGGACCCACTACAGTTCGCTTACCGTCCAAATCGTTCCACAGACGATGCCATCTCTCATCTCCTCCACACATCACTCACTCACTTGGACACTAGAAGGGGGAATTATGTTAAAATGCTCTTCATAGACTACAGCTCTGCATTTAATACCATAATTCCCTCCACACTCACCACCAAGCTGGAGCATCTGGGACTCAGCTCATCTATGTGTCAGTGGATCTCCAACTTCCTAACTGGCAGACCACAGGCAGTAAGGATGGGCGGACATATCTCAGCCTCCACCACTCTCAGCACTGGAGCCCCCCAGGGGTGTGTTCTGAGCCCCCTGCTGTACTCTCTGTACACATATGACTGTGTGGCCACTACCAGCTCCACCACCATCATCAAGTTTGCTGACGACACCGTCGTGGTGGGCCTGATCTCTGATAACAACGAGACAGCCTACCTGAAGGAGATTAGGAATCTGGAGAACTGGTGCCAGAGGAACAACCTCCTTCTAAACGTCAGTAAGACAAAGGAGCTGATAGTGGACTTCAGCACTAAGCAGGAGAGGAACTACCAGACCCCTGTCATCAACGAGTGCCCGGTGGAGAGAGTGGACAGCTTCAAATACCTCGGAGTTCACATCACGCAGGACCTGTCATGGTCCTGTCACATCAACACCGTGGTGAAAAAGGCCCGTCAGCGTCTCTACCACCTCAGACGCTTGAGAGACTTCCAACTGCCCTCCAAGGTGCTCAGGAACTTTTACTCGTGCACCATAGAGAGCATCCTGACGGGAAACATCTTAACCTGGTTCGGGAACAGCACCATGCAGGACAGACGAGCTCTACAGAGGGTTGTGCGGTCAGCTGAGCGCACCATCCGCTCCGAGCTCCCTGACCTGCACTCAATCTACAGCAGGCGGTGCTGGACCAAGGCCAGGAAGATCGTGAAGGACCTCAGCCATCCCAACAACAGACTGTTCTCTCTGCTGAGGTCAGGAAAGCGATTCCGCACCCTGAAGACCAACACAGAGAGACTGAGGAGGAGCTTCTTCCCGCAGGCGATACGGTCTCTCAATCACACCACCACACAGTCCTGACCCACACATACAGTTCTTACACACACTGGACATTCTGGACATTGTTTTCACTTCATTACTTAAATCACGCTGCTGTTATTGTGTATATGCTGCTGTTATTGTGTATATATTTATTTATATTTCTTCATACATTCTTATATAGTTCTATATTGTGTATTTTGTTGTACAGTTATTTTATTTTCAACTTTAATTTATATATTTTATCTTATTCTTTCCCAGTTAAATTTACCCTTCATTCTAATTTGTGTTGTACAGTTATTTCCTTTTTAACCTTAATTTATATTTTATTCCTTCCTAGTAAAATTTACCCTTTTTAATTTTTCATATTTATTTCCCTTTTTAATTTTTCATATTTATTTCCCTTTTTAATTTTTCATATTTATTTCCTATCTTATTCATAGCCTTTTCCTTTTTTGTTTTCTTTAGGTCACGAGCAGTTGTCCAAGCATTTCAATGCATATCGTACTGTGTATGACTGTGTACGTGACAAATAAAATTTGAATTTGATTTGATTTGATGCACTGGGTGTTTCTTCATCAGTCACTATTTAATTATTAGTTATTATTTATCTCTGGCTATTTTTCGTTTTTTTTCTTCTTTTTTTTCTTTTTTTTTTTGCCTGTCCCGTTTGGATCTTTAGCCATCAGAATCCGGTTGTTAAGTGATGACGTGACGAATCCTACTTCCGGGCCTAAAGTAGTCTGCGTTTAATATGGCTTTTGTGTTGTTAACATGTTTAATGTTTTGTATTTTCTTCTATTTAATCTCAAAAAGCTCCTAAAACAGTCAGTGATCACTGTTGACCTCCCTCGGCTTTTATTCACTTATTTAAGCTCAGTTTTTAAAACCTTAGGATGTAACTACAGCCCAGCCCATGCAGCAGTATATGAATGACTAACCTCGTATTGTGGATGGATTATCTCAGTTGTTCTCCTGGCTGAAGTTTGGTCCTTTTACAGCATCCTGCCATGCGATTACATTTGTTCCTGACCACCGAGAACACTCACGTTAACTTTTATCCAGTGGAAAAAAAGTTAGCTTGTTTATATTATGCTAACATAGCTGTGTCGCTAACGGTCACGTAGCACATCATTATATACCAGCTAGCCCAACTTCAGTAACCCTACAAACGTCACTGCTGTTTAGTTTTCTGTCTTCATTTATGTTGGAAGTGATAACAGAGCTGTACGTTTTAATTTGTTTCCAAAACCCCGCAGTCAGGACATGCTATATTGTATTTAGCTAGAAGCTAGCGAGCTAACTTCCTGCTAACTTCTAACTCCGTTAAATGTCATAAATTCCGTTTTCATGGATGCCTGGATGTTAAACTCAATTGTTACCCCTGGTAGAGCAGAACGCTGATCATTTTATTAAAGATGAAAGACTTTAGACAGTTTTTCAACTCTCAGTAATGCCATAGTGATCGTTTGATATATGGACCTGCAGCGGAGTTTAGGCCCAGACACGGCTAGTGACGTCAGACTTAACGACCGGATTGTCTGAAGGCCAAGAAAGATGCCAACCGGCTTTACTTTACCAATTGGATCATCGTGGCCTTGCCATATTGGTCCATTTGATTGACCTTTATTATGTATGTATGTATTTATTTTACTTGATTTTTGGTTGGATAAGACAGGGAGAAAGAATGACAGAAAAAGAGGGAGAGAAAGAAAAACAGAGGAGAGAAGAGATGGTGAAAAAGGGGGGAAGAAAAAAAGGAAAGAAAAAAAAAGAAAACACCTGGATCACCTGTATGGAGATAAGAAAATACAGAAGAGAAAACAAAAAAAAAAAGCAACATAATAAACACAACACACTCACAATAAACTAGCTAACAGTAAATACTAAATATTACATGTTATTGTGCAGCACGCAAGATCAACAGTGCACAGTGTGCTTTGAGGCAGCAGCCAAGAAAGGTGTAGTTTGTGTCTGTGAACACCCGTGTGTAGGGCTGGGCCATATTATATCATTCACGGTAATACCGGTATAATGTTAGGCAACGATAGGAAAATGAAATATCGCGATAGAATATGAGTAAAATGCGCATGCACAGTGCTTTTGTTTTCATACGCACATGGCCGATTGTTGAGTGAAACAGCTGAACCAGATTTGGTTTGTAAAAATGGTGCAACTTCAGTGATGTGGAACTGGTTTGGTGTTTGTCCGTCAGATACACGACAAAGCACATTTTTTTGCAGAACATGCAAGCGGCCGTCGTTATCAGATTGTTCAGTCTGACGTCACTGGCCGTGTCTGGGTCTAAACTCCGCTGCAGGTCCATATATCAAACGATCACTATGGCATTACTGAGAGTTGAAAAACTGTCTAAAGTCTTTCATCTTTAATAAAATGATCAGCGTTCTGCTCTACCAGGTGTAACAATTGAGTTTAACATCCAGGCATCCATGAAAACAGAATTTATGACATTTAACGGAGTTAGAAGTTAGCAGGGAGTTAGCTCGCTAGCTTCTATCTAAATACAATATAGCATGTCCTGACTGCGGGGTTTTGGAAACAAATTAAAACGTACAGCTCTGCTATCACTTCCAGCATAAATGAAGACAGAAAACTAGACGCTCTAGGCCGTAGGTCGATGATCGATTTTGTAATCGTATCACCAGACCTGCGACCATATGTTCTGGACACTCGGGTAAAGAGAGGGGCTGAGTTGTCAGCTGATCACCACCTGGTGGTGAGTTGGATCAGGTGGCGGGGGAGGACGCTGGACAGACCTGGTGCACCTAAACGCGTAGTGAGGGTGTGCTGGGAACGTCTAGCAGAGGCCCCAGTCCGCGAGATCTTCAACGCACACCTCCGGCAGAGCTTCAACAGCATTCCGAGGGAGACTGGGGACATTGAGTCAGAATGGACCATGTTCAGCGTCTCCATTGCCGAAGCTGCTGCATTGAGCTGCGGCCGCAAGGTGGTTGGTGCCTGCCGTGGTGGTAATCCCCGAACCAAATGGTGGACACCAGAGGTGAAGGGAGCCACCAGGCTGAAGAAGGAGTCCTATCGGGCTTGGTTAGCCTGTGGGACTCCGGAGGCAACCGACAGGTATCGACAGGCCAAGCGGAATGCGGCTCGGGCAGTGGCTGAAGCAAAACCTCGGGTGTGGGAGGAGTTCGGAGAGGCCATGGAAAAAGACTTTCGGACTGCCTCGAAGAGATTCTGGCAAACCGTCAGGCGTCTCAGGAGGGGAAAGCGTTGCTCTACCTGCACTGTGTATAGTGCTGGCGGAGCGCTGCTGACGTCGACTGAGAAAATTGTCAGGCGGTGGAAGGAATACTTCGAGGACCTCCTTAATCCCACTGACATGTCTTCCGAGGAGGAAGCAGAGTCTGGGGATGAGGGGAATGACCCGCCAATTTCCGGGGGCGAGGTCACTGGGGCAGTTAAACAACTCCTTGGTGGCAGAGCCCCTGGTGTTGATGAGGTCCGCCCCGAGTTCCTGAAGGCTCTGGACGTTGTAGGGCTGTCCTGGTTGACACGCCTCTGCAATGTTGCGTGGAGATCAGGGGCAGTACCTGTGGACTGACAGACCGGGGTGGTGGTCCCCATCTTTAAGAAGGGGGACCGGAGGGTGTGTTCCAACTACAGGGGGATCACACTCCTCAGCCTCCCTGGGAAAGTCTATGCCAGGGTGCTGGAAAGGAGAGTTCGTCCGTTAGTCGAACCTCGGATGCAGGAGGAACAATGCGGTTTTCGTCCTGGTCGCGGAACACTGGACCAGCTCTTTATCCTCTCCAGGATACTTGAGGGTGCATGGGAGTTTGCCCAACCAGTCTACATGTGTTTTGTGGACTTGGAGAAGGCATTCGACCGTGTCCCTCGGGGTGTCCTGTGGGAGGTGTTGCGGGAGTATGGGGTGTCTGGCCCATTGCTACGGGCCATTCGATCCCTATACAACCGTTACAAGAGCTTGGTTCGCATTGCCGGCAATAAGTCGGACTCGTTCCCGGTGGGTGATGGGCTCCGCCAGGGCTGCCCTTTGTCTCCGGTTCTGTTCATAATTTTTATGTACAGGATTTCTAGGCGCAGCCAAGTGGCGGAGGGCTTTCGCTTTAGTGGCCTCAGAATCTCATCTCTGATTTTTGCGGATGATGTGGTTCTGTTGGCTTCATCGGGTGAGGGCCTCCAGCTCGCACTGGAACGGTTCGCAGCCGAGTGTGAAGCAGCGGGAATGAGGATCAGCACCTCCAAATCTGAGGCCATGGTTCTCAGCCGGAAAAGGGTGGAGTGCCCACTCCGGGTCGGGGATGAGTTCCTGCCCCAAGTGGAGGAGTTCAAGTATCTCGGGGTCTTGTTCGCGAGTGATGGGAGAAGGGAGCCGGAGATCGACAGACGGATTGGGGCTACAGCTGCAGTAATGCAGACGCTGCACCGGTCCGTCGTGGTGAAGAGGGAGCTGAGTGTAAAAGCGAAGCTCTCAATTTACCGGTCGATCTACGTCCCTACCCTCACCTATGGCCACGAGCTGTGGGTAGTGACCGAAAGAACGAGATCGCGGATACAAGCGGCAGAAATGAGCTTCCTCCGAAGGGTGGCTGGCCTCTCCCTTAGAGATAGGGTGAGAAGTTCGGCCATCCGGGAGGGGCTCGGAGTAGAGCAGCTGCTGCTCCACATCGAAAGGAGCCAGTTGAGGTGGTTCGGGCATCTGACAAGGATGCCCCCTGGGCGCCTGGGAGAAGTGTTCCAGGCATGTCCCACCGGGAGGAGGCCCCGGAGCAGACCCAGGACACGCTGGAGAGATTATATCTCTAGGCTGGCCTGGGAACGCCTTGGTATTCCCCCGGATAAGCTGGAGGAGGTGGCTGGGGAGAGGGAGGTCTGGGCCTCTTTGCTTAGGCTGCTGCCCCCGCGACCCGGCCACGGATAAAGTGGATGAAGATGGATGGAGAAAACTAAACAGCAGTGATGTTTGTAGGGTTACTGAAGTTGGGCTAGCTGGTATATAATGATGTGCTACGTGACCGCTAGCGACACTGCTATGTTAGCATAATATAAACAAGCTAACTTTTTTTCCACTGGATAAAAGTTAACGTGAGTGTTCTCGGTGGTCAGGAACAAATGTAATCGCATGGCAGGATGCTGTAAAAGGACCAACCTTCAGCCAGGAGAACAACTGAGATAATCCATCCACAATACGAGGTTAGTCATTCATATACTGCTGCATGGGCTGGGCTGTAGTTACATCCTAAGGTTTTAAAAAAAACTGAGCTTAAATAAATGATTAGTGGTAATAAAAGCCGAGGGAGGTCAACAGTGATCACTGACTGTTTTAGGAGCTTTTTGAGATCAAATAGAAGAAAATACATAACATTAAACATGTTAACAACACAAAAGCCATATTAAACGCAGACTACTTTAGACCCGGAAGTAGGATTCGTCGCGTCATCACTGAACAACCGGATTGTCGTATTTTTCGAACTAAGATGCTCTTAAATCTGGGTCCTAAACTCCGTACGCTTCAGGTCAAACGAACACTGCAGCATCACTGACAGTTAAAAACTGTCTAAATTCTTTCATCTTTAATAAAACGATCAGCGTTGCTGCTTTACCAGGTGTAACTATGAAGTTTAACTTCCAGGCATCCATGAAAACAAAATGTATTACATTTAACGGAGTTAGAAGTTAGCAGGAAGCTAGCGGAAGTTAGCTCGCTATTTTTGCTAGTTACCTAAGCATGATATAGCATGTTCTGACTGAGAGATTTCTGAAAAAAATCAAACGTACAGCTCTGCTATCACTTCCAACATAAATGAAGACAGGAAACTAAACAGCAGTGACGTTTGTAGGGTTACTGAAGTTGGGCTAGCTGGTATATAATGATGTGCTACGTGATCGCTAGCGACACAGCTATGTTAGCATAACATAAACAGTGAAGCTGGAGGACGAACACTAAGAATTTTCCACTTATAAAAGTTAACGTGCCTGATAGTTAGAGACAAATGCAATCGCATGGCAGGATGCTGTAAACGGACCAAACTTCAGTCAGGAGAACAACTGAGATAATCCATCCACAATACGAGGTTAGTCATTCATATACTGCCGCATGGGCTGGGCTGTAGTTACATCCTAAGGTTTAAAAAAAAACTGAGCTTAAATAAATGATTAGTGGTAATAAAAGCCGAGGGAGGTCAACAGTGATCACTGACTGTTTTAGGAGCTTTTTGAGATCAAATAGAAGAAAATACATAACATTAAACATGTTAACAACACAAAAGCCATATTAAACGCAGACTACTTTAGGCCCGGAAGTAGGATTCGAGGTTAGTCATTAATATACTGCAACAACATGGGAATAGAGCAGCTGTGCGAGAATTCAGCATTAATGAATCAATGGTACAGAAGTGGAGGAAGCAAGAAGAATGAGTTTAATAAAGTTTGATTTATCTGACTGCTTTGTTTTCCTTAATGTGCCTTATAATCCCGTGCACCTTATGGTCCGAAAAATACGTACTGCACACTGCAGTTTAATGTTGCAAAGCACCTCTTTTTAACTTCAGTGGATATTATACATGATTATGCTCAGGATATGTCAGTCCATTTCTACTGGAAATGCCTTTTGGTTAAACTTTCAGCAAGGAATTTGCATTTGCACTGTTACATTTTTATAAAGCTTTAATGTACATAAAAACCAGCTTCTTGTTTAAGTGAAAATAAATGGAAGGTTGTCCTTTTGCGCATGTTGTGGAGTTGTATTTTGTCTCGCATCAATTATATCGTCAGTTATATCGTTATCGCAAATTTTCAAATATATATCGTGATAAATATTTTTGGCCATATCGCCCTGCTCTACCCGTGTGTACACCTGTGTGGATCAGCACGCTTGTATTCAAAAGGTTTCTCCATGTACCGACCTGCTAGGGGGTGTGGGAGTCATAGCCCCGTCCCCCAGGGCATGAAACTGGTATGGAGGAGATCCAGGCCCCAGAGTACAAGGACCCAAGGAGGACCACCAGGGGGGGCAACCGTGCCACCCTCCTGGGAAGAGCTGAGTAGAGCCCCAAACGAGAGGTCACCCAGCAGCCACGGAGCAGAGGCCAGAGGGGGTTGCAGTGACGTGCCCGCGGGCTCTGCCAGCAGCCAGCTGTGCCAGAGAGGACCGAGCCCCAGGCCCAGAGACCGGAGGCCTGAGGACACCCCACCCCCAGAAGGAGCCCAGCCGGGCCACAGGCACCAGGCCCCACCAAGCGGCCACCAGGAGTGAGCCGGTACATACATGAGCGCCCAGCCCCAGCCCCAGACACCAAGAACCACCAACCCACCAACGTCTGAGGGCATCAGCCACCGGCAGTTAGTGTGGTGAGGGGAGATAGGCCTCCGTGCTTTAGAGGGCCTGAGATGTACCCAGAGAGGTTTAGTCTAAGACCCAACCTGACATATAGACACAGACAAATAGGCGCACGCAGACACAAATGTGCATTCCCACCCCCATATACACAAACAAATACTCGGCACTCACCCAACGTGGAGACAGACACAAATAGACGCTGCACAGACAGTCGCACTCCCCAAACATACTCTATATCCCAGGTCCAGGTACCCCCACCCCAGAGACGCAAACCGTACCCAGACCCAGGAGATGTAACCCTTCTCTCTGGGGTGGAGGAGAGCAGACCGCCTCCTTATCTGCAGTAGCAGGGAGGCCCCGCATCCCAGACCCCAATCCGACGGCCAGCACCTCCTCCCAGCCCCCCAGCCCAGACGGTTAACAGAACAGGGCTGAATGAAGACCCCAAACCTCCCTCCGCCCACTCATATGTAGTGTTGCTGCATGCTGTTCTAAAGTGCATTTAAAACTCAGGAGGGCATGGTGCTTCCTGCCAGAGAGCAGCACGGCTCTTCCTGAAACCCTCAGTGTCTATATGCATTTAAAATGGGTAGGGCACCAGCGCCAGAGGTGGGATTGAATACACAGACCATCCTCTGGACGCTGTATAACGTGCCCACCCCCAAGCCGTATAATCGCGACCGTACAGTGGATCCAGCGGACTCATCTCTGTCTGAGTGAGGAGGTGAGGAGGAGGTGAGCGGGATCCAAGCGATCCTCGACCGTGTTCTCACGGTTCCCGACTTGAAGAGCATGGCAGTTATGGTTAACACAGCCGTGGCTATTATGAGGACGAATTTCCACCTCCTCCAGTCCTTGGTCTCACCTGCCATAATCGATGCTTTTAGGAAGATAATGGGCTGCGGGCCCAGGAACTAGCGCGTCTCATGATGTCCTCCAGTGCCTCCCCCTCGGTGCTGCAGCCAGCTCCCAGGAAGAGAGAGCGCTATTCTGGACAGTGGCCTGAGGAGCTTCAGTTTGCGGAAACAGTTCAGCAGCAGCCACATCAGCGGCAACCCTGCAAGCTAGCATTACCTCCTCAGCCTTGTAGTCCCCAGGTGATTAAGATTAGCACCGTGAGGCTCCTCCCAATGGGTTAGGGTTAGGATTAAGCTCGGACCCCTGTGGCTTCCTCCTGAACAGTAACTCAAAGGGACAAAATCCAGTGGAGGCCTGCTGCACCTCCCACACTGCAAACAACAGAGGGTCTAGCCAGCATTCCCAGTTGCGTTCATCATCATGAATGAACTTATGAATGGTGGATTTTACGGTTTTGTTCAAATACTCTACTAACTCGTCAGTCTGACGATGATAAACACTCATCCAAACAGACTTAATACCCAATAATTCATGCACTTCCTTTAATGTGTAAGGCCCAGGTCAGTCAGTGTCTTTTTGGGATGCCTGATGGGGAGATGACCTGAAACAATGCCTGTGGCTAAAACTGCACCTCTGCAACACCATGCATTGGGATATTGCGTGGCATAAGCCACCAGAACTAATACAGAGTGATATCGCCCATTCATCTTCAGTGGCCCAGTGAGGACCCTTCATTAACAGTAATGGATGTAAAGCCACTTTCAGCTGACATTTCGGGCACGATGCACACCATTGGTGCATATCCCTCCGAATGTAGATTAAAAAGAATCTGGCTATGATTCACTCCAGGGTTTTATCATACCCCATCCCGTGTACGCTATGGTAGCAGCATCAGATGATCTCGCATCACTACTGAACACAGCCTAGACAGTCCCTAGCAGTCATGAATGCATCCCCACACATTGTCCCAATACCTCTGGGCAATCTGCTCCCAGAATGAAGCAATGTGTCAGGCTGAGGTTAGAGGCAGCATTAAACCCTTATATTTAATTTCCAGTGGCACTATAGTATTATTGTGGGTGTTATACACCAAACCTCCATTAAGTCTTCCTTCAGCAATGCCCGACCATATCACGGTTGGGTGGACCATGGTCTGTGAACAGTCCACCATAGCATATACCCCCTTGGCACCTTACCGGATCACTGTATGTCCCTCCTGGACTGAGGAAAGGTCCCAGAGCCCCGTCAACATGGAACACATGCCCCTCCTCCATCAACGGGCACTCCCGAGACAGGTGTCACGGCAGCCCACACTCTTGCCTTGGTCTTTGTGTGGCACCCTGCGGATGCAACACCAGGGGCTGCCCGGACCTGGGGAGAAAGTTCAGAAAAAATGGGTCACTGGCCCACAGTGGCTGCTCCGCAGATGGTGGTACCCATTGTGCCGTCTCTCCACGAATTGCTTGAGGAACACTACCTCCAGCAGCTGCACCTCCCCCCTCAATGGCATGGGCTGCAGCCACTTTGCTGCCGCAACCTGCAGCCATCAGGCAAATGCTAAAGGTCAGTCTTCTGCTGTCATCTTGCTGCACAGGCCCGCCAGTGGTAATCCTCTGGGGGAAAGATTACTGCTTTGCACACATCCAGGAAGCGCCGTCTCAATGATTTACCCTAGGAGCTGTGCAGCTCCAGTAAAGACTGTGGCTCAGACCTGTGTATGTGTATCACGTACCCCAACACACACCACACACACACAGTGTGTTTGCAGGAAAAGTGAGGATGTATTTATTTCACTACCAAACTTAGGGACTGACACTGACATAGGGAACTGTTTGCAGCTGCCCTGCCAGTCTCTGCTCTGCAGCGGAGCCACCGACCACACACCACCACAATGTACTCATGGTCATTGAATGAAACAGTTTTATGCCATCTTCCTGTTTTATTTGAAGCCTCAGTGTTTACTTTTGCACAAAATTTATTGCGAAATTATTTTAGAACAACCTGTTTTCCTTGATGGTGATTGGTCCATATTGTCCTGATGAAACAAAACCTCGGTGAACAATGAACGGCGATGACCACCACTCGAATACTCATTATACGCGACTGGGTCTTAGGCTTTGTTTGGCCACCTACAGTACTGCCATATGTATAGGCTGTACGAATCTAGGGAAAAGATGTCGGTCAGGAATATTTATCCCAAACCCTCTGCTGTTGGAGCAAGTCAAGATTTGTGTCTGCATTTTTGGAGCCTTTAAGTATGCTCCTAGTACATCAACAGTCAATTAATGAGGGGATGTCTTATGTGTTAAGCAAACACAGCTGCACAGCAAATCTAAAGGGAGAGAATGGGATAAATACACTGAGCTGCAGCAAGCCATGGATAATGAAAACAAAGCCACATACAAACAAATTTAAAATGGTGCTGGCTCAGTGTTTGGAAGGGCATGTTTTACGCCTAATGTTGAAATTTGTGTGCAAGATGAAGAGATTTAAATTGTATGCACCAATAATGAGGCTGCAGCATCTCAGCGCCCAGATAGAAGGCTACATGTCAATTAAAAAAGATGAGGAGTGCTTAAAAAATGATCGTACTTTTAGCATCATATAATTGGGCTCACTAGCGGTCAATCTTCCCATATGAAAGCGAGATAGTCAATAAAGGTACACAGCAGCACATTGTCACCAAACAAAACAGAGCAGTCATATAAAGGCACAATGAATACCCAGAGGAATAAATGAGGTATGAGAAGAATTTTGCCCTTCATCGCTCCTGTTTTTGTTTTTCTCAATTGGAGCAACTTCTTCGACAAGTGTTTTGCAAGATGGCATTCCTCAGTCAGCGGGACGTTTAAGACTCTTTTTTTCTGTCAGGTTGCTTGCATCAAAGAGAAATCACAGTCTTACCGAGAGATGAAAAGGAATCACACTTGGAAATGTAGAAAGAAAAGGTTGAGGCAGTCACAGTCAGCAGCTGTGAATGACTTTGCTTTAAAACGTATTTCACATTTATTATCCTTTATGCCTTTAGACCGGCGTCGATCTCCAAGCTAAAGTATTCACATATTCTCATACAGCCAAAACAAAAGAAAGTCATTCAGTCTGGTAATGTCTCATCTAATCAAAACACCCATTTCATTTCACTTCTGCCATACAAAAAATGCCCTTGGAGCTTCATTAACTTTCAGTATTGAAAAAAAATCTGATTTTGCAGATGTGATAAACCATTGTGTGCACAACGTCTAAGTACCTCTTGACATGTATTTCTTATTAAGACTATGCACTTAGGCATGATTCCAAAAGTTTAGATGGTAGCTCATGTTCTTTCTCTTCATTATTCATGATGATCTAAATAACTATCTCCTGATCTGAAAGCTACTCTACCTAATAACTATTTCAGAATCCCTAATTAGCAGTTTAAGGCATGTGTCACTTCCTAAATGGCTGGTATTTTTTGCCTACTAAAAATGGTAAAGCTTCAGATTATTTTTTAGTCCTTACAAAACAAACATTGTTATGATTTTAAGGTTGGCTGATTCAAACTTGTTTTTTAATGATGATTAAGACAAACGAGAATTATTATGAAAATGCCAGTAATGCATACAGCATCTATGTAGCAGAATTTCCGGTCAGGCATTCACAGGAAAATCTTTGAAATGTAAACGACTGCCTGCTCTTCAGTCAGCAGTTGAGGACACACAAGTAACAAAATATATGTTTCATATTTGAAGGGCACTTTTACACAAAGAACCTTTATTGGATTTTATTTGGTCATTTTCTAATTTTTTTTTATTTAACTTGGTTTGTTTAATCCATGCAATGTGAGTAATTACATACAAGTAATGTATAGTTGCAGTCCCACCTCCAAAATAACAGGATGTTTTCTTGTTTGTGCAGTTTACTGTTACCAGCAAACATATCAAACCATTTAGAAAGGCTTGTTGTGTGAACCAATATAAAGTTAATAATTATTACATTAATGCCAGATCGATATTAGTGTGTTCTGCTGTGTTAGTGGCTCCACACTGTCTCTACCAGTAACTGCACATAATTCTAGGGGAATGTATATATTTATATATATTTGAAGATTTTAAGATGGAAGATGAAATGTCATCAGTGGTGTCAACATCGATTGCAGCTGCTGCCTTGACCCTAAAACATAAAGATAGAGAAATCTGCCTGCCTACCAGATTCATTGGCCCTATCCTTTCTCCCTGAACACAGCGTCCTGAACACAGCGTTGCACAATATTCTCTGAAACAGAAACCTGGTACTTTGTTACGGGGTTAAACCTTTGCTCCGTCTAAGTCTGCAGTGGTTGAGCAAACATCTTGCTTGATTTACATGTAATCATATTCTGATTTGCTATTGTTCCAGTCCATAATCAAAAGCCCAAATCACCACCGGGAATTATGGTGCTGTCAGTCATAGATTAGCATATGAAGCCTGGGCCAGGGGCATTAGATAGAAGAGCATTGGACTGTGTGGTATTAAATCCTTGGGAAATTTTGTCAGCGCCGCTTGCTGTGACTGTTAAGCTCTGGGGCCCCCATGTGGTTTCTGCAGGTATATTAGCAAAGGTCAGCCAAAGCCCCAGAACATCAAGAACAAACTATTAATCGATTTGAAAGAATAATATTTAATTACGCAGTAGTGTTAGGGTGGTTTAAAATAGAAAATAAAGGTCTAAAACATAATGTAACCATTGCACTTAACTTAGTACATCTGATTTCCATTTGAATCCCTAAATTGGGCTCTAAGATTTTGAAGCAGATTTGGGGCCCGTCATGTTCCCAGCCACCTTGATGTAACGATGGCTCTGTGTAGGTCTTCTGGGGCATTACTGTGTTAAACTGCATTTTCAACAATTAGATTTTTTCTCAGTAACTGTAAATAATTTCAGTTACAGATATTATATATTTAGCTTGGCAATTGCATGAATGAATATGTCTTGGGAGAAAATAGTAACTGTTGTTTTTGCATTTATCTTTGTGTGTCCCGGTGATGCCAACAATTCATGTTGGACGTGGAGCTAATAAATCTCAAACAACAGTTGCTTTCATTGAAACAGAGAAGAAACGTGTGATGGTAAAGCTGATTAAACACACGTGTGTGCATTGGTTTAAAAACGGCTCTTGTATTGTGATCAAGCTGTACTGTTCATTATGTATATTTCTATTGACGGTCAATATGCGGTGTTTAACAGTATGTTGCTATGGAAAATATGGAAAGATGAAAAGCATCTTTAGGTAAAATACAACCTCTGCACAGTGAAGATTAATTTGTTGTTGTTTCATCTCTAAGAAAATTAATTTTTATACAACAGTAGAGTAGAATCTGAGTATAAATGCAGCTGAACAGTTTTGTCTAACATCTTCTGAAAAGATTTCTTGACCGATTTTTACACCACTGATGCTGGATTGTGTGCGTTCATGAATGCTCAGCAGTGAAGCTGCATTTAAGTGAGCTGTTGGTGGAATTGTTGCAAGTGACCTTAGAACAGCTAAATATGGAGTTTTCATATTTGCGTTGTTGTGTATTAATTTACCAGGAGCCTTTGACCCTGGAAGGTTGCTGGAGGCCCTGATAGATGTAGAAATAAATGGTACAGAATGAAATGCCTGTTAGCACAGTTGTTAATACAGATAAAGAATGGCTCATGTAAAACCACTACTAACACCACAACACTAAACTTCTGTACACTGAGCTCAACTGCACAATCTTTTCTTCACCCTCTGCGTATGAGTTTGAATGCAAAATGAAAAATTTGTCTTCAAGCCATTTTTGAGTAATGAAACATTTTGAGATGAACTCCTTTTAAATCAATCTAAAATTCTCTTATTTTCTAATCAATTGTGTTTATTTATTTTAAAGAAAACTAACATTTTTGCTTATTTAAATCTGAAATTGAACTTCAAGTCAGTTAAATAATATACAAAATAATTTCTATATAACGTGTAGATAACTATAGTATAAATGTTTGTTTTTTAATTACACATGCTTTCCCCAAAATGTTTTGACAACAACAATCATTATGCACAAATGAATTTCAATAATTTTTTTCAAATTGAAAATCATCCAATTCCAGCCTATGGAGGTGCACAGCATTTAATGCTACGTATTACACATGTCAGTAATTTGCTATACAGTCACACCAAACAGACTCCAAACCAGAACCTGAGCTAAATGATATTGCAAGCTTCAGCAGCCTTTATTTTAGCCTCCTGAGACCTGGTGTCCACATATGTGGACATCATATTTTGGGTTGTCTAGACAAAAATAGGACTTTATACTGCCACTGTTCTATCAAAATTTAAATCGAATATCCTCATATGTGGATCCCATTTTTCTCAGAAACAAAAATCAGGTAAAAAAAAACAAAACAAAATCTGGTAATTCTTTGTTTTTACATTCATCGTGTTCCAATCAACCCAAATAGCAAAGAAATTAAAAATGCATGCCATGAAAGAGTTCGAGTCTTAGGAGGTTAAACCAGCTCCTTGTTTTATTGAGTCTGGGCAGTCGTTGCTTTTATCAAGACACATATAACATATGTCAGCCATGCTGCTTCAAGAAATAATTTTTTTAGCCCAACATTACAAATCACCAATGCTTCTCGAGAAGCTTCACATCCTGCACAGCACGTTGAGTCCTTAGACGCTTTCAGATGAAGAGAAAATGTTACAGAAGCTTCAAGAAGACAAAGAAAATACTTTCTTTTCTTTTCTTTTCTTTTCCAAGCCAGATGTTGTCTGAACAAAAAAAGCAACATAGCAGACTAACAATACAGACACTGAGATAAAAAGAAAAAATTCAAAACATGCAAAGAACATTGTACAACAGAACAAAATTACATCTTCATCGCCATGAAGGAACAGGTGTCGTTGTAGATACAAGAAATTTCATAGACACAAGTTCAAGGAGTTCAAGGCAAGACTTAACTGTGTTATTCACACATTTAGAAAAGAGAGGAAGAGGAAAGCTAAACCTAGTAGACAAAGATCATGAAAATCAGGGGTTACATAGTCTTTATTTTCATCCACTGACTAATGAAAAAAACTGCAGTTGGTAGAGGAGGTGGGGGTTTGGGGAGACACGGACACATTGTCAGGGCTGGGTTGGCCGGTGTGCTTGAAGAGGAGACCCAAAAGCAGATACGCAAGGCACCAGACTAAAGTTTAACAAAAAGCGAGCCATTTATTCAGGCTGACAAGAAACTCAAAAGGCAAAGGTGAACCGAGGCAAAACTAAATTATAACCTGAACTGGGCAAAAGTTAGACATGGAAAAACACTAACTATAAACATGAGCATGAATCAAAACATGGTTTTGATTCGTCAACAGGAAATCCGTGGAACAGAAAGACACAGACGACCCAACGATGAACAGAAGGAGGCAAAGGACTTAAATGCGCAGAAGGATAACGAGGGAAGTGGAAACACAGCTGACACACATGAACATGACGCCACAAGGGAAGCAAAAATAAACACACTGAACATGGAAACACAAGACTTTCAAAATAAAACAGGAAACACGGAGAGACGGAGACTGACAATAAGGAACAGGCAGACATGAAACTCATAAGAGGAGACAGAACGATACAGAAGGACAGGAACATGGAAACAGGTAAGGGGAACGAGACACAAATCACAGAGGACAAGACACATAAACAAGGGAGCAAGGGTGAAACTTGAACTAAAGAAAACCTAACAAAGAAATGCTAATAACACACTAGAACTTAACATTAATGCATCATGAAGAATTAAAAAATACAAAATAAACTCAAAATGCTGGGTCACAGACCCTGACACACATACACTAAGATATAAAAAGAGAGGGGTTAAAGAATGACTCAGTTTCTGTAGAGGTCATCCTGGAATGTAACAGTTATATTAGGTGCAAGACAAATGAGATGGCTGTTGCTCAGGTGTGAAGTAAGTCGTTTACCAATCAGAAGGTCCCAGGATGGCCAGCCCATCCAGTACATGTGTCAAAGAATCCTTGGGTGAGACACTAAACACAGAGTTGCCACTGATGCATTCACTGGGGTGTGTATGTGCATATTCTTTTATATTAGACATAGATGAAAGCACTGCATGAATCTGTGTGTAAATGAGACTTGTAATAGAAAGTACTTTGAGTTCTCACGGGGCAGCTTCACTGACATCTGCTGGGCTGTGCTGGACCAAATGGATATTGGACAAGATTGTGCTAGAGCAATCGGTGGAGGGGCTACCAGCGGAAATACCGCAATGGGTCCATTACCACCGGCCATGAGCCTGGAGGCAGCAGTCACGCTGGCAGAGGACCACCGGGTTGCCAGAGCCAAGGAGCTTGAAGGAAGCAGCCCGGATGCCCGGATGCCAGCGCTGAGGCGCAGGGTCCCTACACCTGCACCGGTAGAGCAGGCCCCTGTGCTACGTCCCACCAGCCTGTTTTTTTCCGCTTTCCCTCCACAGGGGCAAGCGACTGCTGCTGCTCCCGAGTCATGGAGAGATGCATAGACTCCAGGGCAGGAGTGCTGGAAGTGTGGGCGGCCGGGACACCACTCTAGTGGATTATGCAACGCGATACCCGGAAGCAGTGCTGCTGGGCATCATTTCTGCAAAGAGTGTGGCGCAGGTGCTGTTTCAGGTCATCTCCTGAGTTGGTATTCCAAAAGAAATACTGAAAGAACTGTACGCATTATTGGCATTAAATCTGTTCGGACCAGCGTTGACAACCCTCAGATTGACGGGCTGTTAGAACGGCAGAATAAGACTTTAATGTCCATCATTCAGAAGTTCATTCATGAGGATAAATGCAATAGGAATTGCTGGTTAGACCCTCTGTTATTTGCAGTTCGAGAGGTGCCCCAAGCCTCCATGAGATTTTCTCCCTTTGAATTGAGTACGAGTGCCAGTGCGAGTGTAAATTACTCGCCGCGTGACCAAGGCGAGTGGGGGACATCAAATTTTGATTCATCGGTCCATAATACCTTCTTCCAGTCTTCATTAGTCCAATGGTGGTGTTCGATAATGCAGCAAAAAGCTCTTTCTGATAGATTCACAACATGGCTCATCAACTTCATCCCTCTGTAGTTTCTATAGCTTAGCTGTCAACTGATCAGCTGATGGTGAGTTTGATCAGCTGGCAGAGGAGGATGCTGGACAGACCTGGCACCCCCAAATGTATTGTGAAGGTGCACTAGAACTACCTGGAAGAGGCCCTGGGCCAGGAGATCTTCAACTCCCACCTGAGGCAAAACTTTGACAGGATTTCAAGGGAGGGTGAGAACATTAAGTCTGAATGACCGTGTTCTGCCCTTTCATTCCTGAGGCTGCTATAAGGAGCTATGGCCTCAAGATGGATGGCGAATCTCATGGTGATAATTCCCGAACCAGTGGACACTTCTTCAGCTTGATGGCGAAGGGAATCATCAAGCTGAAGAAGTAGTCTTACTGGGCTTGATTAGCCTAGGAAACTTCTGCAGCAGCTGATGGGTACTGGCAAAGTGGAATGTGGCTCGGTTGGTAGCTGAAGGTGGAGGTTCAGATCCAGTCCCTGCACCTGCTGAAAGACTGCTTCTACAGTAACTCCAACCAAAATAGTTTTTTAAACCATGAGGGTCCAAAAGACTTGTTCTACACAACAGTGTGGGGTTTTTTGTTCCTGGTGTAAAAATGTGGTCAGAGGACTGATTTAAAAAGTGGGGTCTTCCCTGCTGAAAATGTATCTTTATGGGTTGGTTAGAAGACATTCGCCTCTCACACCCCTATTCTCTGTACACCATCAGGTCAGGGGGCTGGGAGGAGTTGACAGTCTGGCCGGGGTCCGGGACGCTGGGCCTCCCTGTGGCTGCTGGGGCGGAGGCGGTCTGCTTGCCTCCACCCCAGGGAAAAGGGTAGTATCTCCTGGGTATGGGGGTTTATTGCCCCCTTGGGGGTAGCGATACTTGGACCTGGGAGTACAGAGTATGTTTGGGGAGTGTGAATGGGTGTATAGTGTTCATTTCTGTTTGTCTCCATGTTGGGCGAGTGCTGAGTATTTGTATTTGTGTGCATGAGGGTGGGAATGCATGTTTGTGTCTGTCTGTGCCAGTCTATGGGTCAGGTCGAGTCTCCGCATCCGCCTCTCTGGGAACATCTCAGGCCCCCCCAGGTGTGGAGGCCTGTCGCCCCACCCCACCACACTCCCTGCCGGTGACTGGTACGCTCAGCTGTCGGTGTGTCGGTGGTTCTCGGTGTCTGGGGCTGGCCACTCAGTTATGTACCCGGCTCACTCCCGGTGGCTGCTTGGCGGGGCCTGGCTGGCGCCCGTGGCTGGGTCAGGCCACTTCCAGGGGGTGAGGTGCCCTTGGACTTCGGGCCTCTGGGACCAAGGCTCGGTCCGCTCTGCTGCGACTGGCTGCTGACAGGGCCTGCGGGCTTGTCACCGCAGTCCCCTGTGGCTTCTGCTCCGTGGCTGCTAGGTGACACCACGTTTGGGGCTCTTTCGCACACATGGTGGCGAGTGGACAACGACGGTTACTTTTTGAGGGTAAAATGATGTCTGTGGACATAGCAGCAGTTGAAAAATAGTTTTGTTTTATTTCTGCAGGCCCTCTCACTGAAATGACCAACGTCCCATAGACCAGAGGTTCCCAAAGTGTGGGGCCCGCCCCCTAGGGGGTCATTGAAGGGGGGGCGCGATACGAAAATAAAATAAAAGAACGCTTGGACACTGCTAGCATAATGGACTCTTTTTTTGACGGGGCTCCCACACAAACGCAAAGCAGGAGATGAAGCGTCGCTGAATATGTTTCCAAACCAACTTCATTCTAAGCCAAAGACGAGAAAATATGGTGAAGCAAATCTTCCCTTTGGCTTCACCTGCACAGGTGCCGAGGTAGGTCTCCCTGCAGGATTGGTTTTTGCTGCATCGGGAGCAGCGCTGGGCTCTTCAAATCACGGACAAACAGCATCCCACAGCTGTTTAAGTTTTTGAACCCATTTTGCACAGAGAGACATTTTTTGAAAAATGTATTAATTAAGCAATGTTGAACATTATTACACAGGAAAAAAACCAACTACACGTAAAATAGTTACACCGTGACGCCTCTGCGTTTGTAATGGAGGGACAGTAACTGCGTGTGTGTGTAAGCGTGTAAAACCTGCAGATAAACTGAAGACCTGTAGTCAGATTAACAATATTTTGTCTCTATCCGCGATTGTAGAAATTCATCTCATGTAAACAATAACGTGGCGCACAGCGTGACGTGAAAAAAGTTACATACCTTTGACGTTGCGTGACGAACTCTGTATTCCTCGTGCACACGTAAACGCAAAAAAAGGAGTTTTAAAAAATCTCTGTTTTCAGTGATTCGAAACGCCGTTTACGTCCACTGACTGGACGAAAGGTCCAAACACAGCTGTGTTTTCAAAAATACCCGTGTAGGTGTGGATGTAACATAAAAGAGTTAGTGGTTTATTTTATTACTACCTTTAATTTATTGCAGTTTACTTTTATGTGTTTAATTGTTTACTAAATGTTTGAGGTGTGAAATAAACTGGAGTTTGAAAACAAAATATGGGTGTGTGTGGTTGGAGGAGGGGCGAACCACTGCCATAGACACTCAGTATAAACTCTGAAATGGGTGAAAGAAAGCATGAAACTTAAACTGGAACTGAAGAAAAACTATAAGAGATTGACAAGATAAATACAAGCTCAATGTCAGTTCAGTGTCTTGGCTTCTTTTTAAAGATTGAACGGTGTCTGTAGGTGAATGTATGTGAAGGTAGTTTGGGTTTAAAGAGGAATACGTTGAATAATGATTGGAAGAGTCTCCCCATTCAAATACACGATAATGTTTTGTTGAGTAAGTTGAATATTTAAAAAAATGTGTGTTAAATGAGAAAAACACAAGCTAACATATCCATAGGAAGAGGAATCTAATGTTAGTTGAATGTGTTTTCTAGAGGATTGATCTTAAAGGAGATAGCGGGTGAAAAATGTACAGAATGTGATATTACAAACACAGAACACATATCCTGAAGAAAATGCAGTGTGAATGCTGAGAGCTCAGTGGTTTGAGCTGAATTTTTAGAATTGCTTAATCTTTGGTACAAAAAAAAGTTGAATGAGCTGAAATACACTGAACCGTTCACCTGAAAACCAACAGAATGGTTGAAAGCTGGAATTCACACAGAAGATGTTTCAAAGGTGGAAAGTAGCTGAACATCTTTGAAATGCTACACAAAGCTCTTAGGTCAGTGGTAACGGACTTCTCCGAAAACTAGGGATGGTCCAGCGCTTCAGAAGCACCATGTCGAGGCTTGGTTCAGCTGGCCAGAGTCATGTGGTGAGTGAAGTTCGTTTGGTACATCACTGCTTCAGTACCTGATTCAATGGTCTATAAGGAAGTGAATCACTGATAGGATTTGTGGTGTGTTTAGGTGGTGATCTTGTGCGAGCGACAAGGAGCCAGTGGAGCAAGTGAGGATCTTCTGCCTGTTCATAAATAAACATTGTTTACATTACTATATATAATGTTTACAAACGCCAAGAAGTCACAAGCAAAGTGAGAGAACATCAGAGCTCATAGTCATAACCCAAGATCATGTACAAATATGTGTGTGTTTATATGTGGGACTCCTCCCACCAGAGGATGTGGGTTTTTCTCTCCCCTCCCTCCCAGGTAAAAGGAGGTGGGGGGGGGGGGGTGTGTCTTGACAGACACAGGTGCTGAGCGATTGAGTGGAAATGGTTCCTGTTCCCGAGATGGATTACTGGATGAACAGCAAGCTCTTAACCGCCAGATGACAGATACCTCGCCTCTCTCCTTGACGACTCAACACTTTGTGTTTCTGACTGACGAAGTTAATAAACAGCTGCATAGCATTTGCAACTGTTCAGTGTTTTTGGCTCTTTCTTGGTCGGAGCTGAAGGCGGGAGCCGCATTTCTGGTTCTGCCCAGGTTACCTCCAGGCCGAGGGCGTCACAGACGTTTAAACAAGGAAGGTCTATTCATCAAAATGTTTTCTTAGTCAAAAAGAAAAAGCAATATTTCACCCCCTTCCCCCCCCAAAAAAAGATTTATATTTGATATTAAGATAAGACAATGGTAGCCCAATATCAGAAAGAACTGTCACACAATATTAAATATAAACTGTCTATTGAGCTCTGTAGAGTGGGCAGTTATAACAAAGTTCATTTTAACTCGTAGGTTCAGGCAGCTGCTCTTCATATTTTTGGCCACCAGATGTCACCAAAGGGGAGTGTGTTGAAAAGCTTTGCGTGATGAACCTGTCTTACTTACCGTGGGGGAGTTCAAGTCCATTTTGAAAGAAGCAGAGAAAAACGCTTTTAGTCAGTGTGGCTGATAGGTTTGTAGCTTGAACCTATCCGCTGGAACGTTGAAGGCAATATAATTACACAGCAAGCAAGACACAAGTAGGCAAAGTTCTTCATGTTTCTCGTGCACGGGAGAGAACCGCACAAACGCCGTTCCTTCGCTTGACCCCAGCTGCTCTCGTCCGTTCCCCCGTAACACTGCTTTTTTATTGAGGTTACATGAATAGGTTCATTAACATATGACGTCTACATACACACAAAGAGTACCGTGTGTGTGTGTGTGTGTGTGTATAGCCACGTTTATCCTACCATAAAACAATAAGACAAGGTACGACCTCTTCCCATGCTCCCAGGATGTAGGTGTGCATTCTAGTGTGGAATACACACCAAGCCTTTGTAGCCTGCTAAAGATCACACAGCCTATCACTACACAATTGATTATACACCTCTAAGCATATATGGTTAAATATTTCTAAGCATAATTGGCAATCAACAATACAAAACCTAACAGTGGCTGTTTTTAATGATCTGCTATTGTACATTTTGCACATGTTTGTATAGAATTTTGTGTTAATTTTTTATTGTTATATTGTGCGTTGAAATGCATTTTGACTTTTGCATCCATGATGCCAGGTCTCTCTTGGAAATGAGATTGACCTTTTCTCCTTTAAATAAATAAATTATTAATAATAATTTTCTTTAAACTTAAAACAAGCATCAGTGCTTCATTTGGCCGTAACTAGAAACTAGCCAGTGTCTTCATCAATCAAGTTTACACATCACAAAAACAGTCTTTCTAACTTTACTTACAGCTTTATCCACCATTGCTGCTTTGTGAATTTTGGACCAAATGCATTCTGGGATACTTGGCTGCACCTAGGATACACAAACCACCAGCGATGCTTGATAGAATGGGCAGAGTGAGATCAAATCTGGGCATGTTGAGTGCATTTCTATTGGTCTGCTAGTAACACTGGACTGAAACGCAGACAATGGAGCCGAAGGTGGATGTTGAACAGAAAGCGAGCCTTTATTTTAGCAGAACAGAACAACAAACAAAAGCATAGAACAACTAACACGGAGCTAACAAAACCTATCCTGAGAGAACTAAACAGTACATGAAACTAAAAACCTGAAACATGAGGGAAATACACAG
The DNA here is from genome assembly GCF_964374335.1 of Astatotilapia calliptera. Classification (NCBI taxonomy): domain Eukaryota; kingdom Metazoa; phylum Chordata; class Actinopteri; order Cichliformes; family Cichlidae; genus Astatotilapia; species Astatotilapia calliptera. The sequence goes on along the minus strand of NC_137434.1, from coordinate 33,295,314 downwards.
ATGAACCAACAAGAGACAAAGGAAAACACAGCCTCTGTATATACACAGAAGGTAACGAGGAAATACGTCACAGAAGGGGGATACAGCTGAACCTAATCTGACAAGACGAGACAGGGAGGACGCAAAACTGATTGCATTCACACAGGACATAAGACCGTCAAAGTAAAACAGGAAATACAAGACAGTGTCACGGCCTGGAGGATCAGCAGGGCGCTGATCTGCAGTTTCTGCCTTTCTCTCTCTCGTTCTCGCCCTCTCATTGCGGGTTCACGCCCTCGGCACACGCCCCTCACAGGAAGAAACACCTGAGCCTCATTAGTGTGGCCAGCATTTAGGCCAGGGAGCGACTGCTGTTCTTCGGTGGATCGTTGTATGTGACTCGCGTTAGTGAAGGCAACCCTCAGCAAGTTTTCCCTCGTACGGACTTCCTGTGTTTCCTGTGTGGTGAACGTCAGAGAGAGAGACTGGTTGAGTGCGTGTATTGTTTGAAGAGGATTGAGTGCTTTTCCACTGGGTTTCCCTGGAGCCCTGTCCCCTCACCTTTTGTATATACACCCAGTGAACTTTGTGTGCATCTGACCCCGGAGTCCTGCGTGTGAGTCCTCCATGTCAACCGTAACAGTAAAGATCCAGCCAAACCACGGACTCGGCGGAGTCAGCCCCGCCCAGCAGTAGTGTCTCCCGGACATATTCATATTCATCTGTGTTGTGAGGATAAACCCTTGGCCAAAGATTTCTTAAATGTAATTGATTCCTCAAACTTCACACAATTTGTGTCCGGGCCAACACGTAGGGGCCACACCCTAGACCTTTTCTTGGGTTACAGACGAATGTATGGGTGAGAGAAAAATGTGTTTTACCTATTTTAGACCAGCAATTTTATTTGATATTTTAATCCCTAAATCTCCAGCTTCTGAGAGGGGAAGATCATCTCATCATATTAGCCCCGAAGCATTGCTTGGAGTTAAATTACATCTACCTGATGTGTTGGACACCATTTTTACCCAAGAGTTATGTGTGGACACCTTGACTGCGAACCTTTAATAATACACTTCTTGAACTGTTGGACACTGTTGCTCCTGTAAAGAAGTTAAAATGTCAATAAAGGAACCCTATGCCCTGGCTAAATGTGGGGCTCTTGAATTGGAGAAGAATTGGAGAAAAGCAGAGCGTCGCTGGCGATCTTCCAGACTAGAAGTATCTCTCCAGGCTTGCAAGGACTCATTGTCTTTTTTTCAATCAGCGATGTCTGCAGCAAAAGCAAATTATTTCTCAAATCTCATTGTAAGGGGCTACTAGCCCCGCTATGTAGGGGTGAAGAAGCACACAGGTTGCCCTGAACGACTAAAGGGTGGTGGGATCTGAGTCCGTGACCCCCCCCCGGTAAAGTTGACTCTGATAATTACTTCTGTAAGAATGGTTTTAGCTGTCTGGCGGCGGCTACAGGCACAGAAGAGGGGCTCCAGGATTCAATCTTGAGAAACGATACCTGCCTGGAGTATACTATACTATCAGACATAAACACAGCCTAGCCTACCTTCCCTCCGATTTTCTGTACCCCAACCAGATAGCTAGGGTGCCCCTACTCCAAGGCAACTTGGGTTAGACAAAAACATGAAACGGTCTCTTCTAAGCAATGTTAAACTTCAATTTGCTCAGATGGCCCTGAAATCATGGATGGCAAAAACAAAAATGCAAAAGAAATCAGGTTCAACAAATGAAACAGGCAATTGTGACCCCACTGTTGTAAAACCCTGGGTTTACACTAGCCACAGACGGGGATCCAAAAATCACGAAGCAAATAAAATAATGAAACAAAGAAATTCTTTTCTCCAGAATGATTAACACTGTATCACAAACATAACACAGTTTACAATGTTCACAGGGTAATAGTCCCAGTTCCTATGAGTCAGTCCCAACAAAATGTCCTTTGAACAACCATATACAGTCTTTTTTGAGGTGTAACTGCAGTGAACAGGAGCTGACTGCAGGGTCCCAGTCCATTAAGCTGACCAAAGCTACAGCAGCCAGAGTGAGCAGTCCAGTCTCAGGTTCACGAAAGCAAGGAAAATAGAAACCATACCTTTGTCTCTCGGCGACAGTGTGTGGGAAAAGCACTGGGCTACGAAAGGCAACACTTTCACATGCAGCGTAACACTGGTGTCAAGCCAGCCTCCACTTTGTTTTACGTTCCCTGTGTATTCTGAGTATTATAGCAAAAGATGTGGAAGCCTGATTTCAAAATAAAATCTCCTGAAGCATGATTTCAAAATGAAGGCCCACTTCCAGTAAATTAAGAGCACATTCACATATATCAATTAGTCTTGTTTGCACACTCTAATGTTGGATACAAATGGCATACCCTAGTATTCTAGTAGCAACATGTCAATATTAAAGCCACCTCCGTTTGGATTTCAAAGTAAAAGCCCTCTGAATGTTTATTTTTGAACTACTCTTTTAATTAATTCAGAATGGAAAACTCACTAATTCACTTAAGATCAAGAATATGCAACCCCACAATGATACAATATCAATATCAAGTTCAGTCTGATTTTGCATTTCAAATTAATGGCCCGTTGAAATTGCCCATTTAAGACGTAACTTTCAGTGATTTAAGAATGCTCTAAAAAGAAAAGTTCCTGTTTCCACAGCATATTTCCACTTTAGATCAACAGTATCTGTTCTAGGATGCCCTCTGGACCCAGTGGAGGCGGTGAGTGACAGGAGAACGGCGGCTAAGCTGTCATCCCTGATGGACAACATCTCCCACCCCATGCAGCAGACTGTGACAGCACTGAGCAGCTCCTTCAGTGGGAGACTGCGGCACCCACGGTGTGGGACGGAGAGATTTCGCAGGTCTTTCCTCCCCACTGCTGTCAGACTCCATAATAAAGACTTTAACTGATCAAACGCACACATCCATACATATGCAATAATACTAAGTGCAATAATCCTTTCTGTCATCGTTGTATTTTTACTCAGTTGTATATAGTATTTGTATTTGTATTCTATTTTTATCTTATTGTATATTTATTTTATTTTATTCTATTCTGTACAGCTGTGTACTGTATTTATTCTTATTGTATTCTAATTTTTGCCTCATAACTTTTGCACTGTCCACTTCCTGCTGTGACAAAACAAATTTCCCACGTGTGGGACTAATAAAGGTTATCTTATCTTATCTTATCCAACCCCACAGTGATACCATATCAAAATCAAGTCAGTCTGATTTTGCCTTCCAAAATAAAAGACTTTTCAAATTGAGCATATACGACCTACTCTTTTAACGATTTCAAAATGCTCTTAAATAGAATTTTGCAGTTTCCACAGGATGAATCCATGTTAGATCAATAGTATACAATCCCACAGTGATACTATATCAATATCAAGTCAGTCTGATTTTGCCTTCCAAAATAAAATCCTTTCCAAATTGTCGATAATTGACTTCATTGTCTAAGCGACAAGAGTAACTAAACATGAAACGTGGAACACGGGTCGGCAAGCTAACAGGAGCCTAAATACTAAACCTGAGAATATAACATACACAGGAAACAATGAGAACCAAAACCATGAACAACAATGATCAAGGAATATAAATTAAACAAGCACATATTGCTCAAGCCTTTCAATCCAGCTGTAGTTTTTCATTAGATAAATATATTTATTTTCTTTGTAATTAAGATTCAGGCCTGTGTTTCCGAGCTTATTGTCTTTTTAGTATTTGTGTACCTCTCGCATAGCAGTATAACATGATTTCACTGAATATGACTGTACAACAGAATATAAAGCATTTAAAATGAGGTCAGCCTTGAACGTCTGCACCTGTAATACTGACCCACCCAACAGGGGGAAGTTTTGCTGCAGAATAGTTGTTTTTAGTTTTGATCAAATATGTGGTGTGTGGTGACTGTTACAGCTCACCCACAGCCGGTGCTTTTCTACTCTGAGCACTCAAAGAACACGTTAAAGAGAATATGAGGCATTTAAAATGAGGTCAGCCTTGAACATCTGCACCTGTAATACTGACCCATATAACAGTGGTGGGGAACATTTTTTCACTTACTTTCAGTTTGGATTATTATGTGACATGCAGCGACTTTTACAGAAAGGCAATCTTTTTTGCATCACACGTGTTGGCTGGTTCACATTAGGAAAACTGAAGCTCGTTTAATTGCTCATGCTAGCTTTGTTTCCATACAAAGTGCAAATCACGATGGATCTTCGAGCAGTAAAGGAAGAGTCAGTGGCAGCTTGGCTTGCACTCTATCAGTTTACCCTCAAAGACCTGCAGTTTATCCACACAATGCACAAACCACCAGAAAAAGTGGCTGGCCTCGGTGCTTTTCCAGCTTCAGTCATTGTTAAAGAGACATGACCCTAAAAACTTCAGTCCGTTAGATTGAGGTGAGCTCTAGGTGACAATATCCAACTACAGCACAAATTCACAGTAATGTAAACCACTAATGCTCATATTGACAGGTGAGGAGATTGACTTATGTACAATTTGCCAATAAAACAATTTTATGTGTTGTGAGGTGTTTTAATAGGTTTTTTTTATTCCTACTTTTACTGACAAATTCTTCTAGCACAACATATTTAGATGAAAACTACAGAAGTAATAATATTCTACAATCTTTCAGCAAGTAAAGAGCGCAGAGAGGTGAAGACTTACAGGAAGAGTGCATCAAACTACAGAAGCCTGTCAAAATAAAAGACAGGAAGCACAAACAGTCCAATTTGTTTTGCCAAACAGTAGGCTGCTGCTCTCTGAACTTACAATAAAAGACCAGCAGCAGCTAAGTATAAACCTGCACTTTTTACCTGAGACTTGACATTATAGCATAGAACCTCTTTATCAGTCTTAACTACTCACATAACTGAGTTACCTGATTGGATGACTGGGTGAATGAATTAGTTGTGTAAAGCGCTTTGAGTGCTCAGAGTAGAAAAGTGCTGTATAAGAACCAGTCCATCTTTATAATGTTTGTGTAACTTTCACACAGGGCTGCAGCGTTGTAGCTGCCAGCCACGCACACCAACAGCAACAACGTCAGGATCCAGTTCAAGCCTTTTAAGCCGGTGAGGCGTGATTGTTGATGCCGCTCAGGTGTGTCTGCCTCCCTGCAGCCGCGTCACAGACCACGCCCCGCCACATTCCTATTCATGATTCTCTCGATGCCATATCATCTGTGTTACGATGTCACTCACAGTACTGTGCTGTCATTTAACTGTTAATACGTTTAAATACTAAACTTCCACCAGATCTTGTCATGACTTTTCCACTGGTTTCCATTGCATACAGAATTATTAGAATACACACTTTCCCTTGGACACTCCGTGTGTGTGTGTGTGTGTGTGTGTGTGTGTGTGTGTGTGTGTGTGTGTGTGTGTGTGTGTGTGTGTGTGTGTGTTTTTCTTGATGAAAAGTTCAGTTGAAGGACTTTTGTTAAAATGAGAGCGTTACAATCTACGAATGAAACAAACTGACCTGGACTTTCTCTCACACAGAAGAAGGAATCTCCTCGCTTCCCTTCACAGGTTATAAAGACATGAACACTCTGAAGCCATATTACAGAGCACTTCGCTAACGCAGCTGCAAGCAGTGATGATTTTATTTGCAGTATTCAATAAAGTTTATAGAGTCTAGCCAATGTTTTAAGAAGAATAGTTTTCCAGTCGAATGCTTTTCTTTTCATGGTTCACCTTCTTATGTAGTGACCATGAACAGGTACCAAGTATGTTTATTTTCTATATAGACTGTTTTTATGACTCTGCCCTCCAAACTAGTACTGTTACTGTCTTTGATTTAGTAGCATTAAAGAACACCAAAGATACAGGGAGTGCAGAATTATTAGGCAAATGAGTATTTTGTCCACATCATCCTCTTCATGCATGTTGTCTTACTCCAAGCTGTATAGGCTCGAAAGCCTACTATCAATTAAGCATATTAGGTGATGTGCATCTCTGTAATGAGAAGGGGTGTGGTCTAATGACATCAACACCCTATATCAGGTGTGCATAATTATTAGGCAACGTCCTTTCCTTTGGCAAAATGGGTCAAAAGAAGGACTTGACAGGCTCAGAAAAGTCAAAAATAGTGAGATATCTTGCAGAGGGATGCAGCAGTCTCAAAATTGCAAAGCTTCTGAAGCGTGATCATCGAACAATCAAGCGTTTCATTCAAAATAGTCAACAGGGTCGCAAGAAGCGTGTGGAAAAACCAAGGCGCAAAATAACTGCCCATGACCTGAGAAAAGTCAAGCGTGCAGCTGCCAAGATGCCACTTGCCACCAGTTTGGCCATATTTCAGAGCTGCAACATCACTGGAGTGCCCAAAAGCACAAGGTGTGCAATACTCAGAGACATGGCCAAGGTAAGAAAGGCTGAAAGACGACCACCACTGAACAAGACACACAAGCTGAAACGTCAAGACTGGGCCAAGAAATATCTCAAGACTGGTTTTTCTAAGGTTTTATGGACTGATGAAATGAGAGTGAGTCTTGATGGGCCAGATGGATGGGCCCGTGGCTGGATTGGTAAAGGGCAGAGAGCTCCAGTCCCACTCAGACGCCAGCAAGGTGGAGGTGGAGTACTGGTTTGGGCTGGTATCATCAAAGATGAGCTTGTGGGGCCTTTTCGGGTTGAGGATGGAGTCAAGCTCAACTCCCAGTCCTACTGCCAGTTTCTGGAAGACACCTTCTTCAAGCAGTGGTACAGGAAGAAGTCTGCATCCTTCAAGAAAAACATGATTTTCATGCAGGACAATGCTCCATCACACGCGTCCAAGTACTCCACAGCGTGGCTGCAAGAAAGGGTATAAAAGAAGAAAAACTAATGACATGGCCTCCTTGTTCACCTGATCTGAACCCCATTGAGAACCTGTGGTCCATCATCAAATGTGAGATTTACAAGGAGGGAAAACAGTACACCTCTCTGAACAGTGTCTGGGAGGCTGTGGTTGCTGCTGCACGCAATGTTGATGGTGAACAGATCAAAACACTGACAGAATCCATGGATGGCAGGCTTTTGAGTGTCCTTGCAAAGAAAGGTGGCTATATTGGTCGCTGATTTGTTTTTGTTTTGTTTTTGAATGTCAGAAATGTTTATTTGTGAATGTGGAGATGTTATATTGGTTTCACTGGTAAAAATAAATAATTGAAATGGGTATATATTTGTTTTTTGTTAGGTTGCCTAATAATTATGCACAGTAATAGTCACCTGCACACACAGATATCCCCCTAAAATAGCTCAAACTAAAAACAAACTAAAAACTACTTCCAAAAACATTCAGCTTTGATATTAATGAGTTTTTTGGGTTCATTGAGAACATGGTTGTTGTTCAATAATAACATTATTCCTCAAAAATACAACTTGCCTAATAATTCTGCACTCCCTGTAAAACATGTCCAAAAACCAAGTACTTTCTTTCTGCACATAGTTTACAGTGTCATTCAGAACAACACTTTTGTGTGTGACATGTGTGTGGCTCTGCACAACTTAAGTTTGCTTTGAGTGATTTTTCATTTCTGATATAAGAGATGGTTACTTTATCATTCTTCTGTTCATCAACTTTTTTTAAATTGCTCATCTTTATAGTTTCCTTTCTTGGATAGAGTTATATCTAACGTTTAATCTGAAACAACAGAAAAAGCAAAGCTGAAACAAATAATGTAGATTATTTTTTTCTGTAAGTATCATTTTTATATTTTTCCCGTTTATAATTGTCCTGCTGGCTTCAACATTTCCCCACTTTAGCACTCTGACATCTGCTGTGATGTCAGAGAGTGATGTCAGCACTCTCTGACATCATGCGGCAAAGCATGTGGTTGACCTGTTCGCATCACAAGCGGTCGGACTCATGTCCAGCCGACAAAGCCCGGGTCCCATCCTCAACTCGCACCTCTCGGAGGTTGAACACTGACTGCCTTTACTTAGTTTGATATTTCCGTCATGTAGTAACTGTTAGGTTTAACTGTACCAGGCTTGTTAGACGCTATGAAACAGGATGTTTAACTCATATTTTCATTGTAAATATTAATCATGAGGCTAAACAGGGAGCCCAGCCGCTGTCTCAGAGCCCTGTATACCACAAAGCGAGGTCAGCATAATCAGGATATCTTTCTGTTTCTGGAATCACTGACCCTAACTCTGGGACCAGGATAAACCGTCACACCCATGGTTTCCCAGCGCGGTCACATGAAAGTGTCGCCAGCATCAAACTAATCTGACGATCATTTACGAATCTAATTCGTGGGTCATATTCATATTCTTCCACAGAAAAGGATCCTTATTAGTCTGGAATACTTGGCAGAGCAGCAGAGTACGGAGAGCAACTGCTTCTCTACCTGATGAGCTCAACACCTTATTTCCTGTAAAAATGATCTCATTACACTTAAAATAAGACAAACTCAGCTACAGAGCAACATTTCAGTAAGATATAGGAACTAGTTTCAAGACAGTGAATCTTGAAACTAGAGAAAAACTAGAGAATTTTCACTTGTTCCATTGGCAGATTTGTTCACTTATTTCAAGCTAAAATATCTTGTATTAAGTTTTAAAAAAGCGACTGTTGCTGTGATTTGGCGCTGTGTAAACGAATTTGAATTGAGTTGAATCTGTATGTTTGCTCTCTGTACAGCATCTGTATACTTAACTTATTTGTACATATAGGTAGGTGGGAGTTGTTATGAACAGATTGTCTGTGAAGGTTCTCAGTCATCCAGGTCATCGTAGTCAAAGGAGCTTGCAAAGAAAAGCGTCTGGACTTCTTTAAGTTGCTTGAAGACGTTTCACCTCTCATCCGAGAAGCTTCTTCAGTTCTAAGGTCAAATGGTGGAGAGTCCCAGATATAAACCTAGTGGGAGTTTCCCCCCACAGAGGGACAAAAGGACCCCCTGATGATCAGGTCAGATGGCCCAGGATGTGAGTGGGCGTTAAGGCGTCTGGGAAGGATCTCAAAACTGGATTATAGATGGCAGAGAGTTGGTGTCGTAAACCCCGCCTCTGTTCAAAGATGGTCGCTCACAGTGGACATAGATGCTTCTTTCACTCCTCTTTCAAACCATCTGTCCTCTCTGTCCAAAATGTGAACGTTGGCATCCTCAAAGAGTGACCTTTGACCTTTAGATGCAGATGGACTGCTGAGTCTTGTCCTGTGGAGGTGGCTCTTCTGTGTTGTGCCATGCGCTTGTGAAGTGGCTGTTTGGTCTCTCCGATGTAGAGGTCTGAGCATTCCTCGCTGCACTGTACAGCATACACCACATTGTTAAGTTTGTGTTTTGGCGCTTTGTCTTTCGGGTGAACCAGTTTCTGTCTGAGCGTGTTGCTGGGTCTGAAATACACTGGGATGTTGTGCTTGGAGAAAACTCTCCTGAGTTTCTCTGATACACCGGCTACATAGGGGATGACAATGTTGTTGCGTCTGTCCTTCTTATCCTCCCTCGCTGGTGTCTGGTCTTCTTTTCTGTGCCTCTTTGCTGACTTTAAGAACGCCCATTTAGGATAGCCGCACGTTTTGAGTGCTTCCTTTACATGTGTGTGTTCCTTCTTTTTCCCTTCAGGCTTAGAGGGAACATGTTCTGCCCAGTGGTGTAGGGTCCTAATTACTCCAAGTTTGTGTTCCAGAGGGTGATGGGAGTCAAAGAGGAGGTACTGGTCCGTGTGTGTGGGCTTCCGGTAAACTTCGATGTTGAGTTTGCCGTTCTTATGAACAGATTATCTGTATATAATCTGCTCCTATTACACTTACTGCTATTGCACTTCTGATTAGATATAATCTGTACTTCATTATGCTGTATTTATACATGTGCAATGACAGTAAAGTTGAATCCTAATCCATAGGTCTCTATTCAGAAGATTTTCAATTTGTATTTTCATATAAATACATGCATACATATATGGTCATGGTAAAAAGAAGTACATCCTCTGTCAAGTATAAGGTTTTAAATATCAGGACACAATATGAGCCAATATGAATCAGTATTTATTTATACAAAAAACACCCACATCACTTGCTGGAATGTTTACTCCTCTGAAGACTAATGACTGTTTTCAGTGTTTTCCACCAGTGAGTGGAAAATACTGTAATTAGATGAGTTTCAACAGTGGCAAGAATGCAGAATTTCACACATAGACAATCTAAAGCTTAATTGTTTTACACAAGTCAAACAGTGTAACACACTTAACAGCTGGGCTGCCCTCTAGACCAATGGTCATTGGTCTGTTATTGACCAAATACTTATTTTCCACCCTGATTCACGAATAAATTCTTTACAAATCCTACCATGTGGATTCATGGATTTTTTTTTTCACATTCTGTCTCTCACAGTTGAAGTGTACCTCTGGTGCAAATTACTGACCTCTGTCATCATTTTAAGTGGGGGAACTTGCACAATGGGTGGCTGACTAAATACTTTTTTGCCCCACTGTAAATATAATATTGTCCATATTATATTTACATTACCACAGTGAGATGATTTTAGTCTCATGAACAGCTAATTATTATTTACTAACTAATCTTAAAATGACTGTTCAGTACAGAAATGACGCCCAACTATCATGTCTGTGAAGGTTCTCAGTCATCCAGGTCATCGTAGTCTAAGGAGCTTGGAAAGAAAAGCGTCAACATTCATAGTTTGGACAGAGAAGACAGATGGTTTGAAAGAGGAGTGAAAGATCATGTTTACAGTCCCGTGGTCTCAGCCTCAGATACTCAGCTAATCAAAGTGATGTTATGACAAAAATGAATGACCAACAAAACATTTTTTTCCTTCATTTCTGTCAAACGAAGCTGTATGTAACGTCTCTCGCGGTTAGTATCATGGTTGCTAGGCAACCTGAGTAGGGTGACGAAGGCTAGACCGTCCCATTTCACAAGCCTCTCACTTCCGCACTTTTTGTACTTATAGTACGCGCAGTACGTAGTACGCGTACTGCGCGTACTTCAAGCGTGCGGTCTCTTGATTGGGACACAGCCTCTGACACTGGTCCACTACCTATTAAACACGCATCCTCTGTTGCTGCCAACTGTGGGAAATATAAGGTAAAGGCAGACATCTTTCTTCATTCGGTTACTCTCACTGGCACTCACCTGGCAGCTCCCCTTTCCCTCCAGGGTCATTTGCTCACCATCTTACACGTAAGCATTTACTCTATGCTCCTCCCTGCATTAATCATCCTCACATTCTTTCTGCGCTCACCAATAACTCATCTCTCCCTCTTGAGGACAGCGCTCCTGCAAGACTGATGGGCAAAACTTGATCACATCCCAGGGTTTTTGGACAGTGAGGGGTTATCACCATACTAGATGTGCAAAAACATAACAAACAACTGGTATTTCTCCAGATGTTGGACTATGTTATTTCTCTTCCCCTATAGTCGTCTGCAAGGCATACAAGAGACTGAAACACACTCTATGAGCAAGAGTCACACAAAATTAAAGCGTCTGACATTTGTCCCAAGCCAACCGGACCTTGAGTGGTAAAGCACAGGATATTAGCACTAAGTGAAGAGAAGAAACTGAGAATTAGATTATGCCGCACCCTAAAGCCATTAACATAAAGCTTGATCTGCTATCAGTGCTATCGAATCTAGAATTACACTATAACATGATTAAGTTTTTCCTTTAGAAACATTGGTTGTGAACCATCTCTCTGCAATGTGTCATTCTCTGTCAGTCTAAACCACAAGTAATTCACAAATATATATTAAAACTGTCATAAAATGAAATATCGGTTTACTGTCTGTGACCCCCAAGAAATTATATTTAAAATGAATTTAATGGTTCATATTTTAAATGAGAATAAATCATAGATTCTATATGACCATTCCTACTTTTTGTATTTGACACAAAAGATAAAACTATAATATTCTAATATCCTCCCTAATTATTAGTATTTAATACCACACACTGTCCAAGTTCATTTTTCATGTGCTGCATTCTGACTTTGTCGTGTGCACAGAGCTAGCGCTATTGAATATAGAAGTGACCATAAATTTAGTAACCATTAGACCCTGCTGAAAGAGCTAACAGTAGAGGTTGTTACAGCTGTTAACATTCCTCTAGATGCTAACATTAGCACAGTCCTTGAACGCCTGTACAGTGCTGTGAACAAACGCCACCCAGCATATCCCAGTGGAGTCAGCATCATAGCTGGAGACTTTATCCAATTTTCCAATTTTATTTATAAAGCACTTTAAAATACCCAGCAAACAAAGTGCTTTAATCAGACATATTTAAAGACTAAACTGAGGTGACTGTTATTGTAAACTGGAGTTATACAAACAAATTTATTTGTTACCACCATTCAATGTAAGCTTAATGCCACAGCAAAGTAACAGCATTGGTCATTATAAAAATATGTTCATTTCTGTTTCTGTAATGGTAAATGCACTATTATGGACAAGCTCTGTAATTAATCAATCATTTAATAGAATTATAACAATAATAATTATATTACCGTTTTTCAGGTGTAAACCTTTTTAAGCACTTTATAGAAATGCATCGATGTCTAACTCATTCTATACTGAGGACATATTTGATCTGCAATGGGGCAGTGCAGTGAAAAATTCTGTCAGTCTAAAGAAGTTTTGATTTCTGCCTTAATATTTCAACAACACGTCTCAGTCGTCCTACACGTGTAAATGTGTACAACTGCAGCAAAGGTTCTTGGTAGCTGTTCAGTATATATATACACTTTTAATTTGTAATTCAAAGAAAAGGTTTTGGGGGTTTTTTTAACTGAAATTTCTGTAAAAACTGAACTTTTCTGTAAGTTTTAACTACCCTGTAGTATGCATGGCCATGGTGAAAAGTCTTTATCAGCAAGAAAAGTTACAAAACTTACAAAAACACAGTTAAAAGTCCAAAATTTGTGACTTCATTCACATTTTCTAAATCTGTCCAGCAGTCTCCGCCAAGCCACTTCTGGTCCACGAGCCTTACGTTTGATACCCCATGGTGTAATGAATGTGTTACAATAAATGTGCTACATCTTCAAAGGAAACCTCAGAACTCACAGGTCCCACTTAACCCCCTGGTTGTCACGGCCTGGAGGATCAGCAGGTCGCTGATCAGCTGTCTCCCTCTCTCTTCCTCTTCCTCAGTACGGGTTCACGCCCTCGGAGGAAGAAACACCTGTGCCTCGTTAGCGTGGCCGGCATTTAAGCCAGGGAACAACGGCTGTTCTTCGCTGGATCGTTGTGTGACTCGCGTCAGTGCAAGCCCAGCTCCTGCAAGTATTTTCCTGTGTTATTGTGTTCCTGCTTTAACGAGTGTTTCTTTGTGCGCAGACCCTCTGGACCCTTTTCTCTTGTGTTTCCTGAGTGGCTCATGTTGAGGAGAGAGCCTGGAGTCGTGTGTGGATTGTTTGGAGAGAAACTAGAGTGTTTTCCTGGATTCCCCTGAAGCCCTGCCCCTCACCCTTTTGTATATAGCACTGCCTCACACCTTTTTGTACATACATTTGTTGGATGTTGTATATAATAAATTCTCTTGTGTGCATCTATCTTTGGAGTCCAGCGTGTGAGTCCACCCCGTTCACGGTGACACTGGTTACAGGTGCAACTTCCACATCAACCACAATGGCGAAGGCGGGACCAAACCACGACCCCCCACCCCCGCTAGGTGATGGAGCTGATCAAAGGAGCCCAGAGGGATTGATCTAATGTGGTAGCAGAGGCTATATCGAGACTAATGTGATCTATTAGATGGTTTCTATATTGGCTAGAATTAAGATTATTTTTATTTTTCCAGTTCATGAGGACTGTTTTCTTGCATAGGTGTTCCGTTTAACTTAATGAACACCTTACAATCTGATGTCCAGGTTGACTGTATTTTCTTCTGTTTTCTTAATAATCTTGCTTGTCTTGCAATATCTGCGTTTTTCTTGATTTGGTGTTCATTAACATACACATTCGTTCCTTTCAACTTTCTTCCTTGCTTCAGTAGCTCTTTCTTCTGCTTCCTATTAACAAATCTTATAATAATGGCAGGTTTTTGATTCTTGTTTTTCCTTGGAAGAGTAAGGCACCCCTCAATGTCCCTACTATCCATTTCAATGCCTTTACTATTGAAAAAGGCCATTACCTGTTCTTCCAGGGAGCGCAACTCTTGCTCAGGCGGCTCCCCTCTCTCTTCTGCTGCCACTCGTGCATATGTCTGAATGCTTGGTTTCCAGACGTGTTACTATCACATCTGTTATTCTCGAATATTGTTCCAACTCTGCCACTCATACTTCCAACATAGCAATCTTCTTGTCCTTTTTCTCACTTTGCCTTCTTAATTCTTTAATATCCTCAATTAAGTTGATTATCAGTTTTTGTTGTTTTGCAATGGTTGTTATTTCTTCTGACATAAAGTTCAAAGATTTCTTTATGTCCCCCAGTTCCTCCTCATTGATATTACGTCTTTTAGGCAGCATCTTCTAAATACTTGTGCCCCTTTTTTACTGCAGCACCAATCAATCCTGAGGCTTGCTAACTCTGGGCCTGCCTTTTCCTGTAGCTCCACTAGCTCTTGTTGGAGCCTGGTTGTGACCTGGTGGCTGATGGTGGAGCCTGGTTGTGACCTGGTGGCTGATAGTGGAGCCTGGCTATGGCCTGCTGGCTGATGGTGGAGCCTGGTTGTGGCCTGGTGGCTGATGGTGGAGCCTGGCTGTGGCCTGCTGGCTGATGGTGGAGCCTGGTTGTGGCCTGGTGGCTGATGGTGGAGCCTGGCTGTGGCCTGCTGGCTGATGGTGGAGCCTGGTTGTGGCCTGCTGGCTGAGCCAACTAGCTGATGGTGGATCCTGGCTGTGGTCTGCTAGCTGATGGTGGAGCCTGGTTGTGGCCTGCTAGCTGGGCCAACTAGCTGATGGTGGAGCCTGGTTGGTGCCTGCTGGCTGGGCAGGCTCCTGTCTGTGGCCTGCTGGCTGATGGTGGATCCTGGTTGTGGCCTGGTGGCTGATGGTGGAGCCTGGTTGTGGCCTGCTGACTGATGGTGGAGCCTTGTTGTGGTCTGCTGGCTGGGCAGGCTCCTGTCTGTGGCCTGCTGGCTGATGGTGGATCCTGGTTGTAGCCTGCTGGCTGGGTCTGCTAGCTGATGGTGGAGCCTGGTTGTGGCCTGGTGGCTGATGGTGGAGCCTGGTTGTGGTCTTCTGGCTGGGCCTACTAGCTGATGGTGGAGCCTGGTTGTGGTCTGCTGGCTGGGCCTACTAGCTGATGGTGGAGCCTGGTTGTGGTCTGCTGGCTGGGCCTACTAGCTGATGGTGGAGCCTGGTTGTGGTCTGCTGGCTGGGCCTACTAGCTGATGGTGGATCCTGGCACCCTCTGACTTTTCCTTCACCAAACGAAGCTGCCTACACTCAACCGACAGAAGCTGTATAGCAGGAGTGGGGTAGGCGGAGGTTTGCCCTGGTGCAGGTGTGCTGCAGCGGTCAATTTATAACTCTATGTTGCTTCTGAATCTAAATAACTGAAGATCTTTAGATATTTAGATATATCATAATTTGCAGAAATGCCTTAAATGTGTTATTATATTGGTTAACAGTGTAGTTGAAGTTCTTATGCTCTGACACAACGCTGGACTCTCCAGAAGCACTTTTCAGGTTTCTGCATTTATGTCCTCAAACTGAACAAAAAAAGGAATCACTCTTAGAAACACTTTTTTTTTCTACTTATAATATAAGATATGAATAACAAACTGAACAAAAACAATAATCCAGTTTTGGTAGTTAAAGTTTACTGTGGAAGTCGTCGTGCATGGTTGTTAGTTTGTTTGTTTTTTAAATGCCAGTTAAATGTCTGTCAGTTATGCTCTTAAAGCCTTTATCTGGTGTTGTTCTGGGATTTGTTATACAAGTCTTTTTATGAACTTGGTATGGTTTCCTTTTAGCACAATAAACATCTGTAAATCAGCATGAAAGTACAGTAAAGAAAGCTCCAGCCAATAAAGGAGAGAAGGACAACCGCTGCATAAGAGAAAACCTGTAGTGATCCCGTACGTGTCAGGAGTATCGGAGCAGCTGAGACGCATTTTCTCTAAACACCAGGTCTCTGTGGCTTTTAAACCCCAAAACACGCTGCGCCATAAACTGGTCCACCCCAAGGATCAGGTCCCCGACACAAACAGAGTAACATAGTGTACGCTGTTAAGTGCAGGAGGACTGGCAGAATTTATACATCGGGGAAACCAAACAACCTCTGGCGAAGAGGATGGCACAACACAGAAGAGCCACCACCTCGAAAGACCATCTCTGAATGGAGGAGGGGCCTAAGGGTCCATCTGTCACCACCTTACAATGCTGTGATTGAAGCCATTCCCCAACTCTCTGTCAATGGGACTCATGACCATTGATCAGTGGTTGCTGATCAATGGTCATGACAGTTTGCATGTTAATGATCAAGGAACTGACCTCCCAGCCCATTGTTCATCAGTGGCTCTAGTATTTGCAGTCATTATGCACATGTACTGTTTATAAGGTTGGATAAACGTATCTCCCACTGAAAGTTCTACGTCCAGATGAGCAGAATCAACTTTTTTGGAGGTGCGCACAATATGTGTATTTGGGACTTGAAGGGCGCAGTGGAACACTTGTATTCACTGATTTGAGAGGTTGTAATCATAGAGTTGTAGTTGTAAGCAGCTTAACACTGCAAATTTGGCCTTGGAGGAGTGGAGGAACTGTCTGCAGGGGAGTGAACAACCTTTCACTCTTTCACAGATCACAAAAATCTTTCATACATCCAAACAGTCACGAGTTTCTGAGCTCTCATCAAACCAGGCGGGTTGTTTTTCAGTAAATTCAACTTCACCATCACTTATAATCCAGGTTTGCAAACTTGTTTCACCCTGGGTGTAATAGCGTTATTACCCTCCACAAAACATACTTCTACTGGCCGTCTATGAACAAAGATGTGCACGAGTATATTAATACATGCCCTGTTTGTGCTCGAAATGAGGCTTTATATCCGCTGGGCTTGTCAGAGCCCTACCGGTTCACTTTTAACCGTTGTGACGTGGTAGCAGTGGATATTGTCAACAGCCTACCACCCTCCTCAGGTAACACCGTGGTTCTTACTGTTCATAATTTTCCAAGGTTGCACACTTCATTGCCTTCCCCAATCTGTCCAGCAGTCTCTGCCAAGCCATTTCTGGTCCATGAGCCTTATGTTTGATACCCGGTGGTGTAATGAATGTGTTACAATAAATGTGCTACATCTTCAAAGCAAACCTCAGAACCCACAGATCCCACTTAACCCCCTGGTTACAGGTGCAGCTTTTATTGATAGTCTACTACATAGTTACTTCAAACCAACACTGGATTTTGTTACTACACTATACACATGACACACACTTCTACACCTTTATTTCTACTTTCCAGTCACAGTTTAAAGAGAGATTTTCCACAGCTTAAAGCACATTTCACAGAAACATTTTGTTTTACAGGTTTCTTTATCCTTCTTGTTTTATCTCATTACTGGAAATCAACCCATCTTCCACCATCACTGGACCTGTTGAAGTGAAAAACCTCCTATTAATTTATAGATTTACTTTTGCAGCCAACATTACAACAAGCATAAAGAGTGGCAGTTTCTAACCGAGAACAACTTTGTAGCCTGATTGGTTCTGTGTGATCATCACTGTACCAACCATGGTTCCTGTTCCTCAGACTCCAGTGTCTCCAGTGTCACCCTGCTTGCTCATCACCCACCTACCTGCTGACCCACTGTTGAGTCCTTTCCAAGCCCCACAGCCTGCATTCCTCTACTCTCTGGTGCTTCACCTCCTCAGCCTGTGCACTCCTGCTGCCCTTCATTCACCTCCAGAGGCTTAGATTTAAAATAAAAATACCCACTGCCCTGGAGCCCAAGCAACTCCTCATAGGCCACGTATTCCGCCTCCACAGGGTAACTCTGGACAGCGTCTCTGACCAAGGACCAGAATTTACATCTAAGGTATGGAAAGAATTTTGTTCCACCTCTTAAGTACAAATCAGTCTGTCTTCTGGTTTTCACCCTGAGATTAATGGGTAAACAGGGAGACGAATCAGGAGCTGGAGGCAGAGGACACTGGAAGAGATCCAGCGTCTGGCTGACCAGTGCTGATTTCCACCTTCCACTTACCATCCTTTTTTTTTTTTTAAACATTTTTTATTGGTTTTAACCGGTTTTACATGGTGCACCATGAACATTAGAAAATAATAATAATAATAATAATAATAATAATAATAATAATAAATTTAAAAATTAAAAAAAAATACCACAACAACAACAGAAACAACATAGTAATAGAAACAAAAACAAAGCAAAGCATAACAGAAGGGAAGGACAGATATACAAATCAAGTTAGAGATTCAGGCTGTTAAGTCCACAGTGTGCACGCTGCAGTTCTCCAGAAAGTTGTAGAATTTTGACCATATAGCCCAAACTTGTCCAGTTTATTTCTTAATGCACAAGTTATTTTCTCCATAGATAGTACAGATGTCAGTCCATTAAGCCACTGAGATAGTCCACATATTTTTTGATTTTTCCAGCACATAGCAACACAGCGCTTGGCTTCCAAAAGTCCAGTCGTTAACAGAGCTCTATTGTTTGCAGCAGGTACAAAATTATTTGGGTATATATTTAAAATACATATTTTAGGATGAGGTGGAATCACATCACCAATGATTTGACTCAACAGATTTATTACCTTTTCCCAAATCCACTTACCATCCTGGTCAAAATATCTGGATGTCCACTAGAAATATCCAATTAAATACTGGGTTTAAGAGGTTTTCTCCAAACTGTATTGTTTATTTTGAAATTCACTCCATGATTAATCCTGTGAATGCTCATTTAATGACATTTGAATGTCTCGGACTCCCGGACCATCAGCACCGGCTCCCCTCAGGGCTGTGTTCTTTCTCCTCTGCTCTTCTCCCTGTACACCAACTGCTGCACCTCCACCCACCAGTCTGTCAAGCTAATCAAGTTTGCAGATGACACCACCGTTATTGGACTCATCTCTGACGGGGACGAGTCTGCCTACAGGAGGGAGGTTGAACGTCTGGTGTCCTGGTGCAGCCACAACAACCTGGTGCTGAATGCCCAGAAGACAGTGGAGATTATTGTGGACTTCAGGAAGCACACAGCCCCACTCCCCCCCATCATCCTGACTGACACCCCCATCACCTCTGTGGACTCATTCCGCTTCCTGGGTACCACCATCACCCAGGACCTGAAGTGGGAGCCCACCATCACCTCCGTCATCAAGAAAGCCCAGCAGAGGATGTACTTCCTGAGGCAGCTGAAGAAATTCAACCTGCCAACACGGACGATGATGCAATTCTACACTGCAATCATCGAGTCCATCCTCACCTCCTCCATCACCGTGTGGTACGCTGGAGCCACTATCAGGGACAAACAGAGACTGCAGCGTGTTGTGCGCTCTGCTGAGAAGGTGATTGGCTGCAGACTCCCATCTCTGCAGGACCTGTACACCTCCAGGACATTGCGGCGTGCAGCCCGGATCTCAGCTGACCCTTCTCACCCTGGACACAGTCTGTTTGACCTGCTCCCCTCAGGCAGGAGGCTCCGGTCCATTCGCACCAGAACCTCTCGCCATAAGAACAGTTTCTTCCCCTCTGCTGTCGGACACATGAACAATAACCACATGACTGTTCCCACCACTAACACATGACCCTACGCTGTGTTCACTGCATCATTCCATGTTTGGCACTGATCACCACCTGCACTCATGTATATATCTTTCAACGTAGCACTCTTAATTCTTATTCTCATGTATATATCTCATGTATATCTCATGCACATATCTTCCCATGTAGCACTTTTAATTCTTATTCCTACTTTTATTTTTTTTCATGTCTATTTAAGTGCTATTTATGACACTATGTTTGCACTGAAGCACCGCAGCAATTTCCTAATGTTGTAAACCTGCTCAACATTTGGCAATAAACCCCTTTCTGATTCTGATTCTGATTCTGATTTGAGGATTTTCACGTGTCCCAGCGGTTGCCGGTCCCCTCCAGTCCTCTGTCCCACCCTCACTCCCTGCTTCCAGCTGCCTGGAGTTTTTCTGTCAATAAATCCTGTGTAACTTCCTCCCTGTGTCCTGCATTTGAGTCCAGATAATGTGAAATAACTTACTGCAGACTTGCATGTCTGGCAACTGGCAAATCCAGGAACAGTATTTGAGTTCCTATGGACCAGTGTCAGTGTTGAAATGGCTGATGCCAGCATAGCAGGCTTTTTAAAATCTTTTTATTTTTTGATGAACGACTGGCTTCTCTCCTTCTCCTTATTTGGCAGGTGAGAGAATGAAATCATCATGTTGTTTGCCAGAAGGATGACTTGGAAACTCTGTATTAACCATGAAGATATGGTGCCGGTGATCTTCAGTGACCCTCTGCACTCATAATGTGCCGTGAACTCTTAGATCAGTACATGGCTCATGCTGAGACACAGAGCACGCTCTCTTAAGATTAGCCTCACTATAAACATACTCACCAGTGATTTAGGATTGCTGAGGATGTCTCCAAGTTTACCTCGAAATAAGTCACATTAACACAAACACAGCTGACTTCGCTTGCCTTTAAAAGCTTCGTGTACGATGTGGAGTCTGACGCCCGACAGTGCGCTTCTGCTTCAGTGTTTGCATACTTCGGTATGTTGTGACTATTCAGTGTTGTAATGAGCAGAAGCCATGGCATTCTGACTGGTGTTTTTTTAACCTGTCAGATCCCAGTCAAATGTTTATTACACTGATCCTAAGCAGATAGTAGGGCTGTCTGAGCACATATAGAGAGGAGCCAACACTCCTGGGACGTCCCCGGTGCTGCAGCTTGCCAGTCGCACACCAATTATGGTAATTATTGCATTAACTAAAACTGTCCAGCCAAGATAAACTACGGATATCATCATCCTCTTCCAAGATCAAAGCTACCTTTGGGGATCATTACAAATAATAATCACAAGAGATACAAGATGATAATAAAGACATGGGAGTTTAACATTCCCCTTTAACAAACACCTTTCAGTCATTTATATATAAACGAGCAGTTTTTGAACATTTGTTGACATGAAAAGTGAACATATACATGTAATGTTACTTTATTGTCAAATGGGCCTAAGTCACCTCGGTGTTAGAACCCTGAGTCATTTCCATCTACAGCGAAGGCGACTCACTGACAGAGACTCTCGATGGCAGCACATGTGCAAAAGTCTGGTATCATTATGTCTACCAAGGGTTTATTATTATTGTAATGTCTCTCTGTCGCTCTCTCTCTCTCACACACACACACACACACACACACACACACACACACACACACACACACACACACACACACACACACACACACACACCGTTCTGTCAGATTGGTCAGATACATAGTTGAGCATGCTGAAACATGAAAACTGAAAATAAATGAGTAATAAATGAATTATGTAGCAGCCCTAATGCTCTCTGAGCCCAGCAGCAGTCAACACAGAGCCCTCATCATGATCACTTATCCTTTAGTGTTTCCCTGGAAATGACGCACATTCCTGGTTAAAGTTCATAAATGTTTTTTAATGAATTGAATATTGTCTTTGTGTTACCGTACACCACTAGCATTCTGTAGCCAGTCATTGTGACCAAGTTTTCACATGGCTTACTAGCACATGATACCTTTTTCTTAGTTACAATCTCTCCAACTGTACTTAAACAACTCGAATCTAAAGATGTTTAAAATCAAGATTCAATAGATCCTCTTGGCTAAAATAGATCCTAGCTATAGTTAGCATTTGGTTTCTCCGTGGACCTGCCATGGCTATCATGTAATCATTTTACACTTTTACAATGTTACTGTGATTGATGTTCAGTGTAACAACAACATAAGACCACCAACTGTGTTCCCAAACATTACATCTGGAGCATAACCCCTAATTCCTCACCTTCACTGAATCATTTGCATTCCCTAAACCACAGATGTGTTTGACCCCTGCATGAAGGTCAGGTGCTTTGTGCAACCACCATCCGCTCCAACTAGTTCTTAACAAATGTATCTGACCACCTCCCAATATAATAATTGTGTATGAAATAAATCCTGAGCTGTGGCTCAGAAGTGTGATTTTTCTTTTTAAATATAATGAATGTAAAGTACTGATGAACCGAGGCAGTGGTGTGGCTGAAGCTGTGAGGGTTTGCATAAAGTAGCTTTGACCCAACTCCCATGTAGTGTTAAAGCAAACAAAGAAAGAAATGAAGCCTAAATTACAAATGACCTTTATTCATATATTGTGTCATTATTATAGCTCATGCTGGCTACTCCCAGCACGTTCAGTGAGAGGCTGAGATGACCAAAAAGCACCACTGACCGACACTGTTGTAAAGGCTCACCTTTCAGCACATTCACTTCACCAGATGCACCTTGTTTCTTTTCCTCACCTTTGATTGGGTGTGGTGCTTGGCCTTAATTGCACTCACCTGTCACTCGTTATATAAGGACTGCACTCACCTACCCCTCACTCTTTCTTCACTCCCACATGGGGCGGCAGCTGAGGTGAGTTTCTCTTTGAGTCTCCTGAGTTCATGTATCATTTTGAGTTACTTAAATCGTACTTTATGTCCTTTTTAGAGAGCAGTCCATGTGTGTCTTTCTTTCCTTTATCCGTTATACAATAAAACAACAAAACCTGCAAAGATTAATGACTGCTTATTTTCATTCTAATCGGATGAGCCCATGATGACGACTACTGAAACCCTGAACCAACCTTCCTCCAAAACATGGTCCTCCGAGCCGGAGTAGCGTCAGCGTCATGGATTCACAGCAGCAATTGACTGAAGATTTGAGACATTCTGGTCGTGATAGTCGACCTCCTGCCCACCTGCAGCAGTATGACATTCAGTATCCTGGAAGTAGAAGTGCTCGATGTGATACAGAGAGTCAAACAGAATGCCAGCATAATGACACAGACACACATGGGCTGCAGGATCCTGATGGGGAGTCAGGAAGTCTACCAGAGACATCACTTGCTCCTTTACCCACCAATCAAGATGAGGTGATGAGGGAACTCCTGATGACAATGAGGGAGATTAGGCAATTCATGATTCAGTTATCTCCTCCCCATTCTCGCAGTTCCTCCAGATCTTCAATTCACACTGTCTCTGATGAAAGCAAATCCTCTGTTTGCGGTTTACAAGCCATTCCCCAAACACATCAGCAACATGAGCAGCTCCCAGTGATTGATCCAGCAACATGTCAATCACCCTCTCAGCCCCCCCAGGTTAGCCGTCACTCTGGTGCAGTTCTGGCTGCTAGCCCTCCTTTCCCTAATTCAACAATATTAGATGCTGCAGTTCCTTCAAGTGGTTTGCCTAGACCAGTTTTTTCTACACCAGATGAGACTCCTTTTAATTTCCTGGCCACGCCACTGCAAGGTCCCCACCAGATTTTATGTGTTCAACCTGCTGTTCCTCTAGATGAAGACCCCGCTCAATCTCTCGTTTGCATTCCAGAACCAAGGCAGCACCCTCCTTTAAAGCAGCAACCAGCTACATCTGATGGTTTGCATGCACAAAAACCTTCGGTACCCATTCCTGCTAGTTCTAGTCACCCTGTTAGCACTAGAACACATGTGTATAAACTTGAGGGTCCTTCTTTCCCAGACCTTACCAGAGAAGATGAAATCCAGTATAGGCTGTTACGAATGGCCCTTACTAACCTGCTTGACCCTCATGAGACAGAGCATTTCAAATATCATGTCCTTCTTGATCACCTGAAAGTAGACCAAGCTAAACTGTTAGCTATTTCCTTTTCCTATGCTCCTGACCCATACACTCAAGCCATCAAAGCTCTTGATGAGCGTTATGGGCAACCAAGACAGCTAGCATTGAAAGAGCTACGGAATATACTGGAGCTTCCTCCTATCAGAGCAGGTGATGGTCGGACTCTGGACAACTTTGCTCTTCGTGTGCAAGCTTTAGTTGGCTTGCTTAGCACTATGGGTGATCAAGGCCAGACAGAACTAAATTGTGGCTCCCATGTCGATCGCCTACTTGAAAAGTTGCCCGCAGAGCATTCCAGTCGCTTCAAACGGCACATTTACAGGGAACAAGGAGATGTGACGTATGACTTACCTTTGTTCTCATCCTGGTTGCAAATGGAATGCAAGTGTCAACCAAGAAAGGACAGTCCTGTTTCATCCTTTAACCAGCCACGACCTGCCCATAAGTACACCTCTCCACTCACAACAATATTACATGGGACAAATGCATCCGATCCTGTACAGGCAGCACAACCCATCATAATGACTATGGCTAGATGTGCATATTGCTGCTCACCTGAACACCACATTAGCAAGTGCCCTGAGTTCATTAACAAGACAAAGGATGAGAAAATAAACTGGATAAAGAGAAACAAACGGTGCTGGCGTTGTGCTAGAACTCATCAGGCTGCGAAGTGTGATCTGAGGAAAGCATGTGCCACCTGCATGGATAGACATCTACAGATCCTATGTGAGGTGAATCGGAGACCTAGAACTGAAACTAATCCTGTAGTGAGGACACTGTACTTTGATAGACCTAGCGATCGTCCTAGTGTACTATTAAAGGTTGTGAAAGTGCTCCTGCGTAATGGCAAAAGAACCCTGGAAACATATGCAATACTTGATGATGGCTCCCAACGTACCATGCTTCTGACATCTGCAGCTAAGCATCTCCACCTAACTGGGAAAGCTGAAAAATTATCACTCAGAACTGTCCATCAAGAAGTTGAAACTATTCAAGGGTCTTCTGTAAGTTTCCAGATTTCTCCCATCGCACATCCAGAGAAAACTTACACAATTAATAATGCCTTCGCTACAAGTCACTTAGCACTTTCAGACCACACCTACCCCGTATCCTCTCTTCAACGGAGATACAAGCATCTTCAAGGTATCCCATTAACCTTCATTAACAAAGCAGCTCCACTACTGCTCATAGGCTCTGATCATACCCACCTTATTACGCCTATTGCACCAGTTAGACATGGACCATTTGGATCTCCTGCAGCAGTCAAAACCCACTTAGGATGGACACTCCAAGGTCCAATCACAGACTTCCAACCCCAGAGCAGTTCCACGCATGCCCAATGTTTATTCACATCTTCCAGTTCAGGTTCAGGAGAACCGCTCCAGCACATCCTTGTGTCCGCTGATGGCTCTGAATTCATTCAGCCACCTCATACTCTACCATCAGCAGTACCTATGTCGTCACCGGCAGTGCCACTATCACCAGTTCCACCGCCTGTGGCTGCCATTCCGCCAGTGGTCAGGGCGCTGCCTGCTCCTGCATCACCTGGTCCTGCCTCTGCCAAGCCCCGTACATTGCCCCCAGCACCTGCAAAACTGCCCAACGGTCTGCAGGTCTGGGCCTGCCGCTGCATCCCACGCGGTTGGCATTTGGACCTGCTTTGCCGTCACCGCTGGTTACATGGTCGGCCCCCTGAACTGTCTAGCCTGCATTGTCGATCTCTAGGTCAACCCCCTGAACCTATATTAGACCTGTAGCATGTCTGATTCCTCTGCCCCCGCTTTGTGAAAAAGAGAATCTCTAATCCTTTGAACATATTTCTCAGTAGAAATATGGGGGCGGCTGTTGTAAAGGCTCACCTTTCAGCACATTCACTTCACCAGATGCACCTTGTTTCTTTTCCTCACCTTTGATTGGGTGTGGTGCTTGGCCTTAATTGCACTCACCTGTCACTCGTTATATAAGGACTGCACTCACCTACCCCTCACTCTTTCTTCACTCCCACATGGGGCGGCAGCTGAGGTGAGTTTCTCTTTGAGTCTCCTGAGTTCATGTATCATTTTGAGTTACTTAAATCGTACTTTATGTCCTTTTTAGAGAGAGCAGTCCATGTGTGTCTTTCTTTCCTTTATCCGTTATACAATAAAACAACAAAACCTGCAAAGATTAATGACTGCTTATTTTCATTCTAATCGGATGAGCCCATGATGACGACTACTGAAACCCTGAACCAACCTTCCTCCAAAACAGACACAGGAAGTCATTCCTGCCTGTGGCCATCTCCCTGTACATCTAACACACTGTAAACACTGCAACAGTTACAGCCTTTGACACGCGCTCTTTTCTACTCTGTAATGTTGCTGTCAATTTCTTGATATGTTTTTATAATCGCATCTGTCAACCCTGAATATTTATGACACGGTGACTTGTATATATTGCATGTATTGTGCTATTCTTCATTTCTTAACATATTGTATTGATAAATAGTCCAGTTTGTATGTATTACTGTTTATTAACGGCAGCCCACACAATTTCCTTAGGGAATAATAAAGTATTCTGATTTTGATTACTTATAGGAATGAATATCTGATACCTGATTGTGATTCGCTCAAATTAAGTCAAAGTAGTGTTTACTGTGTTTGACAGACTATCACAGAAAGAGGCCACAGCTGGTGTCTGATTGTGACACAGTTGGTTCTCACATGGGTCACTAAATATAGAAATCCCACAGCATCTGTTGTCTGTAGAGCTGAGGGCTGGATCATTCGGTTGAAGAGATTAAAGGGGCATAACTGCTTTAGTGGCAGCTCATACTTCCCGAAAAACGTTGCCTAAAATGCTGAACTTTGGATTCTTTATCCATTAAATTAATGTTTCTGATTTATTGTACTTTTTAATTAATATAGCAGGTTGGACTCTGATTCAGATCTTGGAACGTCAAAGTAGAATCTGTTTACTTACAGTGATGTTAATGATGCAACAAGACAAGGGGGGTCCAGGGAGGAAGGGAATCCAAATATCAGATAATCCACAAACTGTCATGAATCGCTGTGTGGCAGGCAGGAGTGGTGGACCCAAAATGCAGAACTCAGACACGGAAGTGAAACTTAAAGCGCAGCTTTATTGCTGGGAAAACCTCGTACAAACTAAACTCACCAAAAGACAAACAAAAGTCTGAACAGAGGAACCAAGGACTGAGACACTGGAAAAGAAATACAAAACTGGAGCAGGAGACTAAACACTAGGAGCATAGACACAGAACACACAGCTAGTTGAAGGTACGACACGACACTGAGCACAGGAAAACACAGGGCTAATATACACAGGGAGGTAATCAGGGAATGGGCAACAGGAGGGAGACACAGCTGGGAGAGATCAGGGTTAACGAGACAGGGGGAGCAAAGCGGCACACACTAACATAAGACATAGACTTTCACAATAAAACAGGAAATAAGACACAAGGATGCAGACTAAGAAACACAGACTTAACACGGGCAGAACTAAGAATAAACCAGAATAAGCTGGAACATAGAACATCATCATCATCATCACAAGCACTAAGAGAATAACGAAACAAACACACCAAAGTAACTTGAAAGGCAGATTCAGCATAAAACCCAACAAAGCACCAGAGAAACATAAAGAACAATCATTCAAAAATAAACCAAAACATAACTCAAAATACTGGGTCAAACTGACCCAGAACCGTGACACAAACACAAGCCCTCTCAGCTCTGGGTGGGATCTCCACACACTGAGGAAGGGAAACCAGGAATCTGTGGCTTTTTCTCAACGATCCAGCAAAGAGTGACTAGCCAGTGGTGTTACACCCCGGCCTAGGCAACCGGGGTGCAACGTAGAAAAACAAAGATAAGGAAAATAAAACCACGAAGGCTCTCCACCAAAATCCCAAACGAAAGTGTCTCAAAACGAAAGTATTGACAAAACCCATTTACAGCTATTTACAACAGACTATTTATTCACAACAAAACACCAAACTATTTACAACACGGGGGAGATCGCGACCATGACACACTGAAACACAGGGTTTAAATACCTAGAGGGAGCAATCAGGAAAATGGACAACAAGAGGGAAACACAGCTGGGGCAACTCAGAACTGACGAGACAGGGAAACGTAAACTAAAAAGACTAAGATAACACAGACTTTCAAAGTAACACAGGAAACACATAACAGTCACGCCAAAAACAACACACTGACAACACCGAAACGTAACAGTTCCCCCCACCCAAAAATCAAACATTTAACACCAAGTGAAAAGTTTGATCCAGACAGACGAAGCCGACGAAGGCTGGAGCGGTCCCACGGACCCTCCAGCGACGACAAAGGCTGGGGCGGTCCCACGGACCCTCCCCTCAGCGAAGGCAGACGAAGCTGATGAAGGCTGGAGCGGTCCCACTGACCCTCCAGCAGACGACGAAGGCTGGAGCGGTCCCTCGGACCCTCCAGCGAAGGCGGATGAAGGCTGGAGCGGTCCCACGGACCCTCCAGCGAAGGCGGATGAAGGCTGGAGCGGTCCCACGGACCCTCCAGCGACGACAAAGGCTGGGGCGGTCACTAGCCGCAAACACGGACACGCTGTTACGTTTCGGTGTTGTCAGTCTGTTGTAAATAGTTGTGAATGGGTTTGTTAATACTTTCGTCATGGGATATTTTCGTTTTGGGATTTTGGTGGAGAGCCTTCGTGGTTTTATTTTCCTTATCTTTGTTTTTCTACGTTGCACCCCGGTTGCCTAGGCCGGGGTGTAACAGTGGTCCTTAATGAGATCATCAGCCAAAGGTGGGTGACTATTCCAGGTGTGAAGCCAGATACGGGAACCCAGGATGAGTTCTGCCCACTAGAGCAGGCAACAACAACGAAGACAGACAGAGGAGAGCGAGAGCACCCGCCTGCTGTTCGGTTCTTGTCGTCTGTGATGTATTTTTCCAGGGTATCCGGTTCTGATTTTAGCAAACTGTTCAACTGGTGGGTGGTGGTGTACTGGGAAGGAGGTCAACGGTACAGACGCAGGGTCTACGAGGCAGGAGAGACATTGCTGAGTCTTTTCGAATAACTTCAGGCAGATAAACATGTCATATAGAAGAGAGGTCAGGCGAAACTGGAAATTGTGACGGACAATCAGAGGAAAGAGACGTGAGACAGGCAATGCTGGTAACAGCATGTGATCCAAAATGTCAGCACTGGCTAGATGGCGTCTTAACCAGGGGTGGCCAAGGAAGAAAAGAGTGATCAGCACTTCAAACAGATGCAAACTGATTTCTTCAGGGTGGTTGTCAGAGAGAGAGAGAGGTTTGGATCTGTGAGCTGTGAGTCTTTTCTGGAGGTCTTACTTGTAAGGACTTGGAGAGACGAATTAAAGGGCTTTCTAACTACTGTAACGCACATGTGAATGAGACAATCCCGTGATGTGTGCCACGCTTATGCAGCTAATCTATTCTTTAATCAATCGAGTTATAGAAAACTCTTTGGAGTGCCTTTTCCTGCCACCATCAGCTGCAACCCAACAATAAAGAGAGACGTCAGCCACACTCTGTTTACCTTGTTTTGTGGTGAAAATGTGATGAGTAGCTGCATCAGGATTTAAGCTTTCATCTAAAACACTGCTGAGTTTGGAGATTAACCCCGGCTGGGCTCATTTCAGTGCTCTGTCCTGAAACAGTCACCAGTCTGATTCAGATGTTCTCTTTTGGTTTGAGAACCGGGGAACACTGGGTGAGGAATCCAGCACATTCATCCAACTCACCTGTGAGGACCTCAGGGGAGGCGAGGTCGTTCCACGCTGAAAAGTGTCAGGAGGAGGTGGCTGTGTGACCTGAGCAGAAGGAATCGCAGCAGAAGCAGGAGGCTAATCATACCTTTGACTTCTGCGATCTACTGAGCGATTGCGACGAGTTCTCCGGTGTTGTAGCGAAGCATCGGCACGTCCAGCAGCGTTTCTTATGAGCCAAGGCCACACCTAACCACTGAGAGCTGGTGAGTCCATTATGTTGTTAGATGATCCTGTCACAGCCAGCGAGGCAGGTTGGACTCAAAGTTCAGTGTGGTTATTTACAGTGACGTTAATAATACAACAACGCAGTACAAAGGGGGAGCTGAGCTCCACGGAGGAAGGAGACCAAACATCCAAACCTCACATCTGATGTTTGTGCTTCGAACCTTTAACATGAGTTTATATTCATCCTCATACGTATCAAGGCCCTTCACCTTAAAAATGTGTTATTTCTTAATTATCTCAGACACATTCTTGTATTTTACATTTTATCACTGTTTCAGTTGCTACTTCTTCAGCTTGTTATAATACTGCCTCACAGGGACCCCCACTACGTTATATTGTTCCTTCTCACACTACTTCAACACTTGGAAACACAATAAATGTCTTGATTCCTGAAATGGGAACATGAATAGTGTCGACATCAACATAGGTGCAGTCGCTCTAATCAGTGATCACCTGCAAAGGACAGTGCTTTTACTTAACATCCACCAAAGACCCTCACAGGGCAAGATGTTCAGGGTAATACGTTCATTTTCACTTTTTATCACATTTTCTCCGGTCTGGGACACTCGGGGGTGGATACGCTCAAAACAGGAAACAGAACCGCCAAAATGAAGGACAGACAACATAGTACAGTTTCTGAAAATGTGCCCATTGAGTTTGTTGCTAAAACAAAATCCCACTCCACCATAGCTGCTCAATTACATTTTATTTTTATAGCATCAAATCATAACAAAGAGTGATATATTGTAGGGTAAAGATCCTCCAAGAACTCAAAGAAAACCTCAGCAATCAGTGAACAACCAGGGACAACAAGTAGGAACAGCACACCACAAGAACCCAGCAGCAGAACCCAGCAGCAGAACCCAGCAGCAGAACCTGGCTCAGGGCGGAGCAGCCGAGGGAGGAGACGGGACAAAGACGGCGCTCTGCTGTGGTACAGATTAATAGTAACTAAATGAAAAGGTGTGTATAAATACACGGAGAGTGAAAAGAGAGGAATGTATTAAAAACACAAAGTGCATCATGGGAAGCCGTCAGCAGCATTGGCCTATTTCAGCATAAGTAAGGGTGAGTGTTGCATGTATGAAACGCACACTGTTTCATTCAAACAGTGGTGGGTACGTAACTTGACGCAACTTAACTTACGCAGTAAATTTTAGAGCTTTTACCTGAGGAGACGTTTGTGTTCACCTTCACCCACCGTCTGTGCCAGCGCTGCTTTCTATCCTCAAGTGTTCGGTTGCTGTAAGTGCTTTCTACCAAGCATTCACACTCATGGACGGGTGCCATTATCTTTCCCAAGGATATTTGGACTAGAGCAGCCAGGGATCGAACCATCAACCATCAGTAGATGACCTGCTCTGCCTCCCAAGCTGCAGACACCCCCGAACGGCTAAGTTTAAAAAAGAGATCTGTCACAATAACTTACAGTGCAGAATATAATTATTTGATTCCTTGACAAATTTGTAAGTTTTCTGTAAGTATCTAATTTTTAAGGATACTTTCACAAATATACTTAAGCTGCAAACTGTAATTTAAAATGCACTCATTGATTTATTTACAGCTCACAACCACAGGTGTGATTAGACCATCTGTGCCTTCTCAAGTCATAATCTCAGGAATATGTGCGCTTTGACGTTGTTGTGTGGTGAATGTGTTGCAGAACTCACACTTGTAGGTGAAGCGGGTGGAGGGAACAGGAGTGGAGGACAGCCACTCAGAAAGCAGAAGACCAAGAGGTTTTGTCCACTATGCTGGATGCACCGCCGGTGAGAGCACAGGCAGCCGCAGAGTCAGATTCTCAGAAGAGCGTCACGTGGCAGCTCTCTGCTCCCCGCTCACCTGCTCTCCACAGTCATCTCACATTCCAGTTTGCCCCCCACCCCACCTCGCGCCCCATGTTTGCACATTTGGTTTTTTAGTTGGTTTCAATTTCAGCTACTTTGTGTAGTCAAATCTGATGTCCTTCCTCTTTCAGACATGTCATGTAAATCCACACCCATCGAGTCTCATCATTTTGTTACAGTTTGCCCAGTAAATCGAATAGTTTTTGTTTGAACCTCAGTGTTATGACTCTGCTCCTGGGAGCCACCTCTTGCCTTTCTGATGCCCTTCTCCCACAGGCCAAAGATATGCAGTAATTTGTGATTGTACAGGTATGAATATGAGAGGATGGTTGTCTGTCTCTCTGTGTCCTGTGACAGGTGATCTGTCTAGATTGTACCCACCGGGATAGGGTCCTGAAGAAAGTGGAAGAATGGCTCTTGTAAAGGTTTATTTGTAAAGATATTCAAAATAAAATACAAGTTAAAGTTGAAAGAACTGTGTAAATGTGATTTTATGTATGTGGGCCACCCTGTCTGGGCTGCTGGGTGTGTTTTTGGGAGTGAATTTGATCTCTGATCAGGAACAGAAACTTGTTCGGAAAAGTTCAACTGAAGATCATCAAGGGCGTAACTTTTTATTTATTTATTTTTAACCACGTGCACTAATTATTAAAGTCAAATCATTTCCGCTTTGGCTGTGCGCGGCCCCGCGACGGACTCGCGGTTCTCTGCACTTGGCAGAAGAGAGACAGACCGACGCAGTCAGCAGTTAACGGAACTACAGGCGCTCTCCTCACGGACTGCAGGCGCTGCGGGGACGAAGATGTCAGTGAAAGCGAAGAGAACAATAAGTGTAAAGAATGAGTCCAAGAAGTGCGCGGCGCGCTTTTGGAGGTTCGTTCCGCACCTTTTGCTGTGCTCCTCTTTGGTGGCATACGCAGCGCTGGGTGCGCTTATTTTCCAACACATCGAGGGACACACACCGTCCGCTGTCCAGGAGGAGTACCACAAGTTTCTGTGCCAAATGGTAGAGACCGTACAAAACCTCACCGGTGAGCGCTCACAAAACTCTGTTTGTAGCAGATCAAACGTGTCTTTGATGAACTTAATTATGGGTTTGGTAATTAAACAGACTTTATATTATCATTGTATCAGTAGCATCACTGATTTGCTCTGCACTGGGATTTTCTCGTCTCTCTTTCTCAGCTAATAGCACCGCCACTGAACAAATAGTGGAGGGAGTGACGGAGAAAATGCAGAACGAGTTCCAGCCCATATGGTTCCAGAGACCTGATAGATGGGATTTTTTCGGCTCTATGTTCTTCTGTTGCACTGTTTTCACAACTGTTGGTAAGTCCGTTGTGATGCCGTACTAATCACTAAACGATTATGTGCTTTTTTATTTAAGTTTTATGCAAATCCGAAGAAGAGAGTGGGTCAAAGATATAAAGTATTCCGTCTTCTTGTCAAAGAGTAAAACTCTAACATATGTCAGTCTTGCTACTACCAGAAGAATAATCAGCTAAAACTCAACTGAAGTGGCACAAAACCAACAAAAATATCTGAGGCTACACCCAATATTTTCATATTGGGTGTAGCCTTCAATATGAAACCGTTCAAATGTATGTAAGTTTTTCAAATATGAGGTTTCATAAGACAGAGCCGTCAAGATATACAGTAAACCACAGCAACATATATAACTGTGGATTATTTAGCTGGGCAAAAAGTCATATTTACACAGACAATCAAGTGTCCTGTTGTATCAAAGGCAGGACTGTGAAATTATTGCCTGACTGTGAGGGCGCAGGTTGTAATACTCCAAATGTGGCTTTGCATTCAGACATTTAGGTGATTCGTCTCCTAAAAAGGGGACTGACTGACTGTTTAAAGTGTCTGTGAGGAAGTTTAGCTTGTGCTATGTACTGGGTGATAGCTTATTTTGAAAAAAGCACCACTTCACATCTAGTTGTGTGGATGCCTCACAGGCATCCACACTATTGAGTTCCTGTTTCTCTTTATTCTTTATTCCACTATAATCTAGTTGCTTCCGTACGTTTTTTGGCACTTAGCTACTTCCTCAGTTTTCAGCCGATTTTCACCGTTCAAACTCTAAACTGTTCTGGTTTTTCTGGAGATGGGTGCTATGACTTTTGGTGTTTATTACTATTATACTTTTTAAAATATTACACTTTTTTCCTTTTTTTGTCCCATTGAAATGAATGGAAAACTTCCACAATTCTGCTAAAACTTGCTTGTTTTTGAAACTTAACGACCTCCTCATACTTTCATAGTATACAAATACATAGTATTTGTACCCAATCATAGTATTTCTGTCATATCATTGTATTTGTGCCAAATCATGGTATTTTTGCCAAATTATAGTATTTGTGCCCACTTAATATTTCTGTTGGAGCTCAGTCTGGGGGGAGTTTTTTCTCCTTATCTTTCCTCATGTGGTGCATTTTCCATTGTTATACCTCTCTGACCTGTCTTCCCCATGTGATGTTTTCTGTAATGTATCTATGGTCGGAGGGTAAGATGGCGCCGCCATTGCGTGCAGTAGGTCGGCAGCCTTATGAAATTTCCCCTTGTGGGACTAATAAAGGTATATCAAATCAAATCAAATCAAAAAACATAGTATTTCTGCCAAATCTTAGTAATTTTGCTCAATGATAGAATTTCTGCTATGCTGTAGTACTTTTTGCTTGATTATAGTATTTCTCCTAAGTCAATGTATTGCATGTAAATCATAGTATTTCTACCAAGTCCCAGTGTTTCTGCTAAATCATAAATAATGTTTTAGCACAAATTGTATGATTTGGTTCAAATATTATGATTTGGCAGAATTTTCTATGTTTCAGCACATGGACATTTGGCAGAAAAAATATTATTTAGTATAAATACTAAGTTTTAGCAGAAATACTATGTTTTAGCACAGATTTAGCTAAATACTATGATTTGTCGCAAATGCTATGATTTCGTACCAATGCTGTGATTTGGCACAAACACTGTGATTTACCAGAAATCCTGTGATTTGGCAGAAATAATATCAATTAGTTCAAATATTATGATTTAGAAGAAAGACTATGTTTTAGTATAAATACTATGTTCAAACTTTAAAAAATTCTGCTATTTCTGCTAATGTGTGCTATGACTTTTGACCATTGAAATGAATGGAACACATTATCAATGTGGTCACTAATTTTGCTTGCCGGGTTGAGCTGTTTTTTAGCTCAGTGAGATGAGCAGCCATTCTCAGAGCGAGAGGCCCGGGTTCAACTCTCGCTTATGGCAACAATTTTTTCAGTTAACAGTTAAAAATTTTTAAGTCTTTTCAACACATATTTTAGCTTCTTCACCCCTTTTCAGCAAAATTTTCAGTTTTTTCACCCCTTTTCAGCACAAATCCCAGCTTTTCTTTTTGTTGTTTTCAGAAAAAAAACTATTTTCAGCAGAAATTCTGCTGATTCACCTCTTTTCAGCACAACGTTTTGCATCTTTACCTTTTTTCTGCAGAAATTCTGCTGATTGACCTCTCTTAAGCAGAATTTTCAGTCTTTTCACCTCTTATCAGCACAATTCTCAGCATCTTCTGCTCATTTCAGCACAATTGTCAGTCTCTCCATCTTTTTGGTTTTGATAATGACTTTGGCTCAGTGAGTTGAGTAGCCACCTTGAGACCAGTAGGGCCAGGTTTGAATCCTGCTCATGGCACAATTTCTTTTCACCTCTTTTCAGTACAAATTTCAGCTTCTTTACCCCTTTTCAGTAGAGCTTTTGACTTTTCACCACCTTTCAGCAAAAATTACTGCTTCTTCACCTTTTTTCAGCATAATTTTCAGTTTCTTTACCGCCATACACTTTTTGCAACTTTTAATCTTTTTCAGCTATTTTCAGCAGACAGCTTCAGCGTTACGGCATCCACACAGCATTTTCGCAGGAAACGCAAATTTTTTCTAGTTTGTATTGTTATTCAAAAATGATGCTTCATAGGAAAACACACACTTTCTAAACTCTCTAAAACAGGCAAATTGCTGATGCCATTCATGGTTACAACTTTTGCTGATGTTCTGTCAGTAAATAATGGCACTAAGCAAAGACGCAGACCCAAGATAGCCAACACAGGAGTTGTTAGGTAGCTTTAAAATAACTGCAAGATGAAACTTTACTCCCAGGTCCAAATCACTCTGGAGCACGTTATCCTCAAGGTTGTCTCTACACACTGCTGCATTCAAAGAAAGGTT
Source organism: Astatotilapia calliptera (assembly GCF_964374335.1). Lineage (NCBI taxonomy): Eukaryota > Metazoa > Chordata > Actinopteri > Cichliformes > Cichlidae > Astatotilapia > Astatotilapia calliptera. The sequence goes on along the minus strand of NC_137434.1, from coordinate 33,259,476 downwards.
AAAATATCAATACTACAGTCTAAATATCAGGAGAGCAAATCAATATGCTTTCAGATGTGTGGCTACATGTTGGTCTCCCAGTTCCTTCCCATAGCATGATGGTGCCATCACTTTGCTTATTGGGGAGGTAATGAGCAGTGCCCGGTTTCCTCTAGCCATGATGCCTGGCATTCAGTCCAAAGAATACAATATTTGTTTCATCAGACCAGAGAATTTCTGGAAAGTTTTCTTCTCTCTACAGAGCAATACTGAAGCTCTGTCGGAGTGACCGCCAGGTTCTCCTCCCTAGCTAAGGTTGTTCTACCTGGATTGTTCAGCTTGGCCTGGAATTTTCTGTGTCAGAGCTCTACAGACAATTCTTTGCACATCATGGCTTTGTCTGTGCTCTGACATGCACTGTCAGCTATGGGATCATATCTAGACAGCTGTGCCTGTCGAACTCATGTCCAAAAACTCAGTTTACCACAGGGGGACACATGTGGTGAGTTTCATCCAGTCTCCCTCCCAATCCAGACCATCCATCCACGCATCCATCCGTTTATCCATCCGTCCATCCATCCATCCATCCATCCACGCATCCGTCCGTCCATCCATCCATCCATCCACGCATCCATCCATCCATCCGTCCATCCATCCGTCTATCCATCCGTCCATCCATCGGTCCATCCATCCATCCATCCATCCACGCATTCGTTCGTCCATCCATCCATCCATCCATCCATTCACGCATCCGTCCATCCATCCATCCATCCATCCACGCATCCATCCTTCCATCCATCCATCCATCCATCCACGCATCCATCCATCCGTCCATCCATCATCCATTCATCCATCCACGCATCCATCCATCCGTCCATCCATCCATCCACGCATCCATCCATCCATCCACGCATCCGTCCGTCCATCCATCCACGCATCCATCCATCCACGCATCCATCCATCCATCCGTCTATCCATCCATCCGTCCATCCATCCATCCATCCATCCATCCATCCATCCACGCATCCGTTCGTCCATCCATCCATCCATTCACGCATCCATCCATCCGTCCATCCATCCATCCATCCATCATCCATCCATCCATCCATCCATCCATCCGTCCATCCATCCATCCATCCACGCATCCATCCATCCATCCACGCATCCATCCGTCCGTCCATCCATCATCCATCCATCCATCCACGCATCCATCCGTCCATCCATCCATCCACGCATCCATCCATCCGTCCATCCATCCATCCACGCATCCATCCATCCATCCATCCATCCATCCATCCACGCATCCATCCATCCATCCATTCATCCAAAGAGGCCAAAAAGTTCAGTCTTTGTTTCACTGAATCAATGAATGTTGTTTCTTATGGTCTGAGAGTCATTCAGGTCCATTTTGGCAAACTCCAACGCCTTGGTCAAAGAGTTCCTTGGTCAAGAGAACCCAATGGTGACTCTGACAGAGCTCCAGGGTTGCTTTGCACATGACCCTGACCGATGCCCTTCTACCCCAGCTGCTCAGATATTTAGTTGACATTCTCTCTCTTTCTCCTTTAAGGTGAAACTACCATAGAAAATGACTTCTTATTGTAATTTCTAATAGCAATATCACATGTGTGTTTTGTCTTGTTTTAAAGAAAACATTTTTACACATTCTAAATTTGTTTACCTTTGCTAGTGTGGCATCGTGATGCAGCACTAATAAGGCCTTTAAAACCAAGCCTGTGATACTGAGCATTATTGACTTGTTACTCTTCTCTGGTCAGTCTTCATTTGCTGCGGTCTGCCTTACTTGTGGCTTGATGCACTTTTGTGCTAATGACTGTGTGCTGATATTGCAGTATTGACATTGTCAGGCACTAAACGTACTTCCCATGTAAGGTACATTTTATATATATATATATATATATATATATATATATATAGAACACGTTGTTTTAGGGTCTCGTGTGTTTACTAAGGTCAGAATGTATTTGATAGTAGATTTGTTATTTCTCCCCAGTCACTGTCTGCAGTAGTGATTATAATATAATCATTGTGTGCATAGATGTTTCCTCATAAAGCGAGTGACCTCTCTAAACATTAGTAACCACAGCAACAGATAGCCTGGTTAATTAATGATTGTATGACTCTGGGCTTTGTTCAGGCTTCACGGAAATGATGCCTCTCCTCAAACACAGCATCCCTCCATCCGAGCGAGAGTTACTTCAGTCAAATGACCAAATGTATTGGATGCTGACAGACTTTAAATGTCATGTCCTCCACAGCACAGACTACATGCACCTCCAAAAATGTACATTCAGAATTTATAAGCCCCCTTCTTTGAAGGTGTTACAGTGCTGTCAGTACTTGAAATTATGTTACTCACTGAGCATAGTTTCAACTAATTTAATACAGTCACATATAAAAAATCAGTCCAACAAGCAAACATCCAAGAACAAATCATGTCTTTCTTTATCGATGTCTAATGATCAGATGGTCGCTGGGATTTGGATTGTTGGGATATCTGAGGCTCTGTAAGTGTGCTTGGGACCAGTGCCACAAAGATCACTGACTCTTCTCTTGGTACACTTTGCAAAGGCACTTTCTAAAACTAATCAGAAGCCTACTGCACTTGATGTCCGGGAGGGGAGCTACGAAACATATCATGTTGACAACGCGAAACAGCCCGCCAATCATGCAGCAGCTACACATCCCAAATGGAATCAAGCTGTGTTTACCACCACACGTGACTGAGGTAAACTAGTCAGTCAGCCATCGTTTTACATCAGAACACATTAAAAATGTTTCCCGATGTGAATGTCTGCATGCTCTCAGTTAGAAGTCAGCTGCAGAGTGCTGCTCTGTCCATCATGCACAGACAACTGTGATATCGCCCACTGTCTGGTTGATTCTCTAGTTTGACGCCTACATGTGGGGGTTTTGTCTACTGCAAAGTTTTGTTTGTTTGTTGTTTGTTATTTGTTTTTGTAAGAGCCAGAACTGATCATCTTTGATTGATAAGAGTGGCATGCCAAGTTCAGCTAAGGCTAAATGTGTGAATTTGTGTTGGCCATTTTTCCACGGGAGTCTAAAGATGTTGACTTGCGTTGGTTTTTGATTATCAGGAGTTAATGTCAGTATATACTCACGAAATATAGATAATATTTTTAAAGATAACTAAAATTTGATATGTTAATTGTGAGCGAGTTCAGCAAACCACTTTGTTTTCATTTTTTAAGCCTTTTTTGACCTGGAATTGATGATCTTGAGATTAACGATATCTTTTGTAAGACTTGGGCTGACATAGGCAGCATCAACCCTGGCATATTTTCCAATGTGACCAGAATCTTGAGCTTCACCTTACCCAGGTTTAAGCCCAGGAATAACCTGCTGTGAGATAGCAGTGCTAACACTGTGTATTTTACTGTCGTCATGTCAGATACCAGACACAGTTTTCAGTTACCTGTAGTTTCTATTCTGTCCCTCTGACATGTCAGTGTTACTGTATCGCTGCCTGTAGTGCTCCCACTCCTCCGCCACCCCAGTGCCCAACTACAGACCTAAAGAGGATGTTTACTCCTGACTCCTTGGCTTCTATGTTTATATTTAAGGGAGTGTTAACGTGTTCTATAACTGTATTGCTCTAATAAGTCAATCATTTCAAATTTGAATGCTCTAACTCAAAATTTACATACTGAACATATACATTAGGAACCCCTCTAACTAACCCACGCAGAACTCGCATGGACACAGGGAGAAGATACAAAGGAAGGGCCCACCCAGATGGCGGCGTTGAAACCGGGACCTTCCTGCTATGAGGCAGTGAGTGGGGTTAAGTTCACTCCAAACTGCCCATTGGTGTGAATGTGAACTGTTGTCTGTGTCTCCCTGTGATGGACTGGTGATCAGCTGGGATAGGCTCCAGCACCTCTCACCCTGAGTGGGATCAGCAGAGGATAAAGGCTAGATGGATGGATGCTGTCAGAAATGTACAAATTTCCATGATTTCCACAGCTGATTCTGTTGCTATTCCTTATTCATAATTTATCGTTATGATGAATAATTATTGATGAATTTGTTATGGTTATATTGTAAGTGCTGAGTAAACCATTCTTAGCTAGAACTGACCTGATTTGATGTGTAAGAGCCTTGTGTAGATACATTAGTGTTACTGTCAAACACATCACAAGTGGTAAAGAGATCTAATTGCTAATGGCTTAGCAGCTACAGGAAGCCCACAACTCTCCAAAGGCGAGGCGCGTCCAGAGGAGAAGGCCTTTTACATAACCGCAAAAAAGCTTATTAGAAGTTGTAGAGGTTCAGAGGAACATTGTCTGCTGTGTTGTCTTGTAAGCTGAAGACTTCGTTCAAGGCTCACAGCAAGAGTGCAATTTGTCAAAAATTTCTCAAGGGCTTTTTTGAACAGACCAACATACTAGTTCTCTTTTAAAAACATAAATTATTTCCATTCTCACACAATACCGGAATTATTTCAGGAAAAAAATTACCAGGGTCAAAATTATTAGCCCCCCTGAAAAGCTGCCATAACACAAACCAGTAATGTGCTTTAACTTTGCTGAGCTCAAAGCTTGTCAAATCAAAGTGTATTATGATAGGGAGCTGGTGTGACCTCTGTGTAGTGTCTTCTCTGGTCTGCATTCACAACAAAAAGGCAATGGTTAGAATGCTCTCTTTTTAATGTCGTGGGCAATCAGCACAAAATCTCGCAGGAATCCTCCATTATTCTGAGGATTACATTTCCACTTGCAGTGTGATCGTATAGTGGTAAATTTATACAACCAAAATAGAAAAACTTCAACACCATTAACATTGCATGTTAAATTTCCCAAATGAAAGGAATATAGAAATATATTTTAAAGCTGTACATGAAACAATGTAAATTCTCTAAACAGTGTGGCACAGTCACATACCTGCATTCACAACAAAAAGGCAATGGTTAGAATGCTCTCTTTTTAATGTCGTGGGCAATCAGCACAAAATCTAAACGGGAAAGCAACAACAGAGTTAGCTAACTATGCTCCCATTTTGTTTCCTCTCCTCACAATAAAGAAATCTCACATAAACGTGCACTCAGTTCAACATAAAGACTGGAGAAATGACCCGCAACAAATGATGTATAAACAACAAAAATAATCGGGTCAGACTGTATTACTTTAACAGCCTGCGATATGATTTTTCCTCCCCACGACATTTGCGCATTCCTTACCTCGCAGGAATCCTCCATTATTCTGAGGATTACCCAGAATCCCTTGCCCTTTGTGAATATTGCAGGGTGACTTTTTCGACAGTAGGTGGCGCCAATGTCCCATTTAGCGGGATTTAACTTCGACTCTATTTAACTATGTTACACTGGGTTATGTTTCAGTTTACACACAGTATAAAAACGTCATGAAGGGTTTGAGCAGTCACTTCAGAAAGCATCATGCCAATAACTGATGTGAGATCTGTCCCAGAAAGACCCCAGAACAACTGCCAAGACACTAGTAAATGACTAGAGCTCAGTTTCAAAGACAGTCACTAGAAACCTTTACAGAAACATTCACCCGCAAGCCTAAAGCGGGTACATGAAAAATGTTGGTAACAGATCCTTAAGTCCTGTAAGTTGCAAGGTGAGAATCAGACTTCTTGGCTGTGCACATGCCACAGGCGCTTGATTGGATCAGGATCCTAGGAATTTGGAGGCAAAGTCAACACCTCAAACTCCTTGTTGTGTTTCTCACACCAATCCTGAACCCTTTTTGCTTAGTGGTAGGGTGCAATATCCTTCTGAAAAAGGTGCCAGCCATTAGGGAACACTGTTTCCATGAAAGAGTACACATGGTCTACCTCAACGATCATTGTTGTAGGTGGTGTGTGTTCATTCTGCTTCTGCCGTCCTCAGCTAGCCATGATTACAGCAGGTTCACCACTTTTCCTTCCTTGTATCCTGTTGTCTAACAATCACAGTTTGCTCTTTGTCAAACTTCTCAAATCCTTATCCTTTCCCATTTTTCCTCTTTCCTGCACATCAGCTTTTAAGGACAAAAACTTCACTTCCTCCCTGAGAGATACCTCCCACTATCTGGTGTTGAAGAGATAAGCATAATAGACTCCAGTTTGTGCATGTAAATGGAGAGTCCTCTTCACACACTGAGGTTAATTATGGAGTTCCACAGGGTTCAGTGCTAGGACCAATTCTGTTTACATTATACATGCTTCCCTTAGGCAGCATCATTAGAAGACATAGCATACATTTTCACTGCTATGCAGATGACACCCAGCTCTATCTGTCCATGAAGCCAGATAACACACACCAATGAGTTAAACTGCAGGAAGGTCTTAAAGACATAAAGACCTGGATGGCCGCTAACTTTCTGCTTCTTAATTCAGATCAAACTGAGGTTATTGTACTCGGCCCTGAAAAGCTTAGAAATATGGTATCTAAGCAGATTCTTACTCTGGATGGCATTACCTTGGCCTCCAGTAACGCTGTGAGGAACCTTGGAGTCATTTTTGACCAGGACATGTCCTTCAACGCTCATATTAAACAAATATGTAAGACTGCTTTCTTCCATTTGTGCAACATCTCTAAAGTTAGAAATATCCTGTCTCAGAGTGACGCTGAAAAACTAGTTCATGCATTTATTACTTCCAGGCTGGACGACTGTAATTCATTATTATCAGGAAGTCCTAAAAACTCCCTGAAAAGCCTTCAGCTGATCCAAAATGCTGCAGCAAGAGTCCTGACAGGGACTAGAAAGAGAGAGCAGATTTCTCCTGTTTTGGCTTCCTGTTAAATCCAGAATTGAATTCAAAATCCTGCTCCTCACATACAAGGTCTTAAATAATCAGGCCCCATCTTATCTTAATGACCTTGTAGTACCATATCACCCTATTAGAGCACTTCGCTCTCGCTCTGCAGGCCTACTTGTTGTTCCTAGAGTATTTAAAAGTAGAATGGGAGGCAGAGCCTTCAGTTTTCAGGCCCCTCTTCTGTGGAACCAGCTTCCAGTTTGGATTCAGGAGACAGACACTATCTCTACTTTCAAGATTAGGCTTCAAACTTTCCTTTTTGCTAAAGCATATAGTTAGGGCTGGACCAGGTGACCCTGAATCCTCCCTTAGTTACTGCTGGGAATTCCTGTGATGCATTGAGTGTTTCTTCTTCAATTAACTTTTTTACTCACTATGTATTTATATTGCTCTCAACATTCAATTATAGGTTGTTATTAGGCCAGCAGCTATTGATTTTTTTAGTAATTGATTCATCTATTTTCCATCATTAATTGAGTAATCAGACATAAACACTTTTGTCTTATTCAGGAGCAATAATAAATATCCAAAAGAGGAAGAACACAGGTGCTCATTGGTTTCCATTTGAGAAATTTCAGTGTTTTTTGCTTCGTCCATTTCATTTGTCAAAAACAAAAAAAGAAACCTTTTGCATTTACTTACCATATTAAATGTTATTTTTTAAAGAAAACATTTTCTTAAATGCAAAAATATATAAATACTCTCAAGTAGAGTCAAAGTCAAATAAAATCAGATAAATATGCAATAAAAATGAATCTTTACTCTGAGTGTTTGAGTGTGAATGAGTGTGAAGTTTGTCCTGTGCTTTGATGCAAAGTGTCTGTTAAAAACAAGATGTTATGATGTACATTTTTACTGGCTTGTGAAAAAACTTTTGTGTTCATATTTTTAAATGTTACTGCAATTTAAGTAAGACAGTATTTTATATGATTTCACTTTCAATGTGAAAATGTTATGAAAACCTTGAAATAAGCACAGACTAGTACATCTGGTGCCCCTGTAGACCCCATGTACGTCAGCCTTCATCAAGCTGTATAATTAAAACATGCTTCAGACTAAGCTAACAGTTCATCTGCATGTTGTTGGTCACTGCACATGTGTAAAACACACAGTGGTGGATGGAGCAGCTACAAAGTTTCTTCATGTCAGAGTTTGTTGATCAGGAGCTTTGATGCTTTTTCCCAGCGCAGGTTTTCATGGTGATCACAGGAGCTGTGCTGTTTTCAAGTATAACAAGAACGTTGTCTAGAAGGGTCATGATCACATTTTTCCTACACAAACGTTACCAAAAGCCAGTCCTATAATTAACAGTTTAATTACAGCTTTAAAATGTCTGTTGTTTCAGGTTATGGGGAGATCTATCCCGTCACCCTGCCTGGTAAGGTGGCGTGTGTCTTCTATGCCATGGTGGGCATCCCTCTTATGCTTCTGGTCATCCTCGATGTTGGAGACTTCCTTGCTATGGTGATGTCTAGAGCCTACATCCATGCTCACACCCTTTCCAAAAACCTCTTCTCCCGCACCTGGTCTCCATGGAAGACTGAGGAGAGAGACTCGAGCCGCCAGGTCCTGGAGGATGGTACTTTTGTCTTCAGCCGTGACGTTGTGATCCGCGAGCCCCTCGACATCCGACAGGTGCTCCGCAGCCAGGCAGATGTACGGCACAAGTCCATCCAGCTTCAAAACAACAAAGAGATTTTTGAAAAGATTCTTGCCAGAGAGAATTTACTGAGGGAGGGTCCACTGCTCAGGACGCTGTCCTGCCCAGAGCTTGATCGTCTGCCACCACCACCCAAAGGATATGCCTTGTGGGATTTCGCAGGATTAGGAGATGAAATGGAAACACTGAATGTCCCCTTCGTGCTCATTCTTTTCATCGTCTTTGCCTACATTTGCTTTGGCGGCTTGATTCTGCCAATATGGGAAGATGATTTTAAAGACTTTGATCCCTATTACTTTTGCTTCATCACCCTCACTACCATTGGTTTTGGTGATATTATACCCAAGCACCCCAAGTTCTTCATGCTTACCTCGCTGTTCATCATTGTCGGCATGGCTATCATGTCCATGGCTTTTAAATTGAGCCAAACACGAATTGTAAGCTGTTACCGCCAATGTGTCAAGTTCATCAGCAGAGGAAACGTGGAAACCTTTAAGAACAGCGAAAAGGATTAGGTCACCGAGAGAGTCTCTGCCTCACTCTTGGCTTTGAAACAGGCCCATATCAGGAGCCAGTAGGAGTTGCATGCCTTTTTTCTTACAAGCATGAGTAAAGGAAAAAGTTGCATGTGCCCTTCACGATTGCGCGCTGAAGGAGGTTTACATTTTCACAGCTGTAATAATGAGGCTAAACATTTGTTTCTACGTAGAGACAGTGAATCACAAGTTTTCCATGTTGTTGTGGTTGCCTTATACATCAATTAGCTACACATAAGTTATTAATGTGATTGGGATTTAGGGAATTGGACTGGGGACTGGCTAAGCCACTCCATGACCTTAATCAGCTTCTTTTTTAGCCATACCTTTGTTGCCTTAGTGGTATGTTTCAGGTCATTGTCCTGCTGGAAGACCCACCCATCGTCAGTGTTCTGGCTGAGGGAACAGAGATGCATGTCAAACATATAAAAAGAAGAATCACAACAACAATTGTCACCTTCTCACCTGCCTTATACACGTCTACAGTCTTGTCCGGATGTCTTTTGGCAGAACCTCTTGGCCTTGTTGGTGGAGAGGTTGGAATGAAAGAAATTGCTAACCATCGGCGAGGCTGTAGGTGCTCAAATATTTCACTCAGTAACATGCAAATCAATTTATTTATTTAACTTTTATGCAATGTGTTTGTTTTTCTGGATTTTTGGTTGATATTCTTCTCTCTCTATTAAAATGAAACTACCATACAAATGATAAACTGTTGATGTCTTTGTAAGTGAGCAAACTTACAGCAGCAAGGTATCAAATAATCCTTTCTCCCGCTGTGCTTCAGGAACAGGTTAGTTTATTTGTACCCGTGGTCTGCAGCAGTGTGTCATCCATCCTCACATTTACTGAAATACTGAAGAAATAAACAAATGAAACAGATTCACGTAGCATCATGGTAAGGTATAGTATTTATGTAGTGTTTTTCTCATTTTGAGCACTTAAAGCACTTTATTGTCTCATTCACGCACGTTTTTCTTTCTCAGCACGTTTAACCGAATGTTCACACAGTTTTAAAAAGTTATATATATTTGTTTAGGATGGTCTGTCAAGCATTTCTTCATTAGAACTGAATTCATACATTCATGCAGTAACGTGTTTTGTCCAGCAGGTGGCACCGAGAGAACACGTCAAGCCTAAAGCACTAAACCAGTTTTAGCACTACTAGCTGGGTTACTAGTGAATGTTTTAACAGCACATCTCTACCTACCACTATACTTACAATAAAGAAGTATAGACAACATCGTTCTAACATTACCAAATCTGCAGTATTAACTTTAAACTTAGACTGTTATAATATTTAAGCTTAGCTGTACCAGGTTTAAATATCCCACAGTACTGAGCAGCTGTTTTATCTTTCCTTCATGACTTTGTTTGAAGCAGCAATCCTCAAATAAACTCATGATAAGTGTTGGGCTCATGGTGCTGACGAACATTTAACTGAATTTGGCTGAAATCTGGCTGCAACCAGTGAGTGCAGTCACCACAGCAAGAGGACACAAAATGACACAATACTAGGATCATACACTTTATTGTACTGTCTTAGAATAGAATAGAATAGAATAGAATAGAATAGAATAGAATAGAATAGCTCTTTATTGTCGTTGTGCATGTGCAATGAGATTGTCTGTGCATGCATGGAATAAAATATAAATAGAGAGCAGGAACAAATATTAAACAGGAGAAATAAACACAATCAAAATACAAAACAAGAGAAATGCGTAGAAAAATAAAGGACACATGTTAGAGAACATGTTGCAGAGCGCGTAGTGTGGCTGCTCATGAGCAATACAGAAAACTTTGTAAATATTTGCATCTCTTTGCAGTGGTAAGGTGGAGCGGTCGTGGTCTGGTGCCAGTTTTCTAGGTTAATCTGTAGGTGTGAATATGAAGGTGCATTGTTGTCTGCCTCCGTGCTCAACCTGTGATTGATTACAGCTGGGACCAACTCCAGAAAATGGGTGGACTGGTTTCAGTTTGTTCTATTGCTCCAGGTGCTATATTTTGTAGCACCCTATAATATTAGAAATGAGACAGAACCCCAAACATTAGATAATCCCGTCTGAGCAAGAACTCGGACGGTGGTGATGAAGTCTGTCTTTCAACATGAAGAGAGCAAAGGAGGGAAACAGAAAATAAAAGAGAAGAAAGAAGCAGAAAGAGGACAAAACACAAACTACAGGAGGGTGTAGACAAAGTGTGCTACAGAGACATATACAGGCATGGTTAGTAAAAAATGAATGTTGTGAACATGCTCAGTGCATCACAGGAAGTCCTCCAACAGCCTGAACATTAAGCAGCACAAATAAAGATGCAATGTTACATTTCACGAGCTGTAAAATGAGTCAAGAATGTTCATGATGTGTGAATATTCACTTCAATAAACTGTGCCTGATAGCAACACTGACAATATGGACTCGTTCACCATCTGTGCTTGTATGATGCTAAAGTTAGTGCTGTGTTCAGCAAAAGCATTTTCCACATGATCGAATTTGTTAACAAACTCTGTTTTGTCCAGTTTGGCGTGTTTTACATGTTTAATGCATTATTACATGTTTTGCTCATTAGTTACAACATAAACTAAGAAGCAGCTGGCAGTGGAGAGGCAGGTTACACAAAGTTAGTGTCGGGCTGTGTATCACCTCAGGGCTGGATCTATGGCCGTGCATCAGGAGCAGGTCACCTGCTAACCAGCAGGTTTGGTTTGCATGTCTGTGGGCAAGATGCTAACCAATTCTAAATGTGAGTGAACAGTAGCTACGAAAAAACGTGCTTGCATGAATTAAGGTGTCTGCTTACGTCGCCGCCCACAACTAGTCACAGAAACGGGCTGCCTGTCTGCTATCTTTTATGGCATGGTCTGCTGGGGCGGCAGCATCTCTGCTGGGGACAGGAAGAGACTGAACAGGGTGATCCGAAGGGCCAGCTCTGTTCTAGGATGCCCTCTGGACCCAGTGGAGGTGGTGAGTGACAGGAGAACGGCGGCTAAGCTGTCATCCCTGATGGACAACATCTCCCACCCCATGCAGCAGACTGTGACAGCACTGAGCAGCTCCTTCAGTGGGAGACTGCGGCACCCACGGTGTGGGACGGAGAGATTTCGCAGGTCTTTCCTCCCCACTGCTGTCAGACTCCATAATAAAGACTTTAACTGAACAAACACACACATCCACACATGTGCAATAACACTAAGTGCAATAATCCTTTCTGTCATCGTTGTATTTTTACTCAGTTGTATATAGCATTCGTATTCTATTTTTATCTTATTGTATATTTATTTTATTTTATTCTACTGTATATAGTATTTTATTTTATTCTATTCTGTACAGCTGTGTACTGTATTTATTCTTATTGTATTCTAATTTTTGCCTCATAACTTTTGCACTGTCCACTTCCTGCTGTGACAAAACAAATTTCCCACGTGTGGGACTAATAAAGGTTATCTTATCTTATCTTATCTTATCTTATCTTATAAAGCAGGGTCTTTATCTTATGAAGCAGCACCTTGACATTAGGGTGTTGTAACATGCTGCCATATAAAGTGCGCTGAAAGCAAACCTGTGACACCATTAATGTTCCGGCTGTTGTCACCATTACACATGCATGCAGTGTTGTAGTTACTTAGCTCAGGAGCCAGAACAGTAGTCAGTGTGTACGATGAGTGACCTGAAGCCCAGCTGTAGCCTTTGTCCCGTTTGCGTCCTCGTGTCTTTTGTTTAAAGTGTATTATCAGGTATCTACACATAAAGGGGTGTGACGTCAATAGCGGGTCCAGTCAGTAGAAAGACCTCATCATCTCCTCCCATCTCTTGCCTCTCCAGCTCGTCCTTACACGTCTAAGGTAAGATTTCAGCGCTCACTTTCTCTTTTACTAACTTATCGTCAGTTTTAAAAAGCTGATATTTATTTTAACTTGCTGACCCATCATTGTCTCTTTCCAGGAGTACTTACCTTTTCGATTGTATTGCGCTTTCGGGGACTTGCGCCATGGGGGGATTAGACGCACTCCGGCAGTTTAATTTGCTCAAATGGCTCAGAGAGGAGAGACAATCGAGGAAACTGATTCTCTTCATTGTTTTTGTCGCTCTGCTTCTGGACAACATGCTGCTGACGGTGGTCGGTAGGTGCTTTTCTCACCTTCTGTGTAAAGTTTCCTGCTCCGCTCTCTCTCTGTGTGCAACAGGTAGTCAGGTTTGTCAGTCAGACGTCTCAAAGAGGCGCTTCTTGTGCACTTCATTTTAATATCTACCTAAATCTGCCTCATCCAATTAAATGACGGCGTTTGAACGGTAGAGCCATGTAGACGCTGATAGCACATGTTTAACTTCACAGTTTGGTTTGACATGTACGGACGTCCGACTGCTCTCCATTAGAAAAACACACAGAAAGATCGGATTTAATGTCAGTTACACTGTAGGAGGAAACACATCTCTTCCTGTGCTTCTTATGCACGACCTGCTCTTCCTAAAAGAACAGATTTAGATTCCCTTCAGGGCTGTTTTACAAACAAATAAAAACATGTATGAAATTATCTATTTATAATTACTTTCTTTGCAACATGGCAGAATGTTACTGATAGTTTGGCTGCATTAAATGTTAATTATAACATATTCATCACACATCTCTGCTGTGCACAGACCTGCAGTTTTCCATAAGTGCAGGGAGAATGGATAAAAGCCTCCATGAGCACATTTTCACGTTTTATGAATTTAATAGCAAAGCTCGATTTTTGGTCTGTCATTTTAATTTAATTTAATCTTTATTTAACCAGGAAGTCCGTTAGAGTAACATCTCTTTTGCACGGGTGACCTGGCTAATGCCATACAGCATTACAATCAAATAACATCATAGCAGACAAAACAAGATACAACAGGTCAGAGTCAAAACTATTTAAATACGAGGTCCAGTTTATAAAGAACAGTCACCAAAGCAAAATACATACAGATAAGAAATAAATAAACATGTTTACGAATGTGTGTAAAACCAATAAATGCGTGTAAATGGACACACCCAGTTTACTCCAAGCCAAAGTATATTTTTAACAGGACGAGGAAGGAAAAATTAACAATGCAACAATAAATGCACTGATGATTGGTGGAGCTGATAAACCAGAGACTGATCACCAGAATGTGCAGCGTCAGAGCTACAACCCACAGTAAGATATAGAGGGACAAAGCAGAGCCCGCAGGAGAGCGGAGACACAAAGTTAATGACATTTAAGAGCGGCATGAATGCACGGTGAGTGAAAGAGAGGAGAGCAGAAAGAAGGTGACACCAGGCCAGCTTGTGCACAGCATGCAGGATGTTGTTGATCCTGATCAATTCATGTGTAAATATTTAGTGCTCTGAGTATGACAGCTCTTGGTTTGTATGGTTTTAATGGCTAATTTGCATCTGCCAATCTGTTCTACTAGTTGCAGTTCAAACATGGACTGTATACAAAAGATGGATGGGTTAGCTTGCACCACTGTGAATACACGAGCTGGCTGGCAGCTTCTCAATCACGCAGTAATAGTATAATCTGCTTTATCATTCGTTTCTATTTTAATGGGGACCATAGTTTACACATCAGGAAACTGTTACTCAGATCAAATCATTCGGAGACCGTCTTCTCTATCCAGTGTCTCTTTGCAACCACAGGATTTCCCCTTGCTAGAAAGCAGGATTATTGCTTTGCACAGGAGCTGCTTTGTTTGGAAATGTAAAAGTGGTTCCATGTGTTCATATTTGGAGCGTTTTTCCAAATGTAAAAAAACAAACTCTCGAGGGTGTCAGCCGAAGCACTGCCAGTTTGAGGTTTGTGCAGTTCCTACAGAAATCACTCTTAACTTTCTGCTCTGCTGTCAGATGTTGCAATGAAGTCTGGATTAGCATCAGTCTGCCTTTCATGTCAGATTTCAGTATATTGGTTCTGTCTCTCCTCTTTATACCCACCAGTTCCCATCATTCCCAGCTACCTGTACACTCTGGATGAGTCGACAGACGTGCTTAAGAACAACACGGCACCGAAGCAGGATTCTCCAGCTTCCTTCCAAAGCATTGTGTCCTTATACGATAACACTGTTAGGTTGTCTGGGTTCAACACCACAGCTAGGACTACTGACCTGCTCCCTCTGACCCCTACTGGTACACAGCTCCCACCAAACTCAACCGACTGCCCCCGCTCCACCAACAAGCTGATTAATGAAAATGTCAAAGTAGGAATGCTGTTTGCTTCCAAGGCCACCGTGCAGCTGATTACCAACCCGTTTGTAGGGCCAATCACAAACAGGTAGGTCTTTGTAATTACTCTGTGTTTCTTTGTCAATGTATACGGTAGTCATTGAGCTGATCACCTTAGATTTAGGAGGCATTACGCCTCTTGTCACTTTTGTAGAAGCGTGCCAAATATTCATTCAAAACATACTCAAAGTTCTTGCATCTCTTGCACAGTTAAATTAGATCCTACATGTTTGTCATCTTAAAGTACAATCTATGTGTATTCTGTCAGGTCAAACGTTTTTTCTATCTTTCATTTAAATGACAAACAATACTCAGGGAAACAGCATGACGATGGATTTAAATGCATGTGTATCAGAATCACATAAGCTTACTGAGGTAATTCTGTGAAGATTCAAGAAAAGAGCGAAAGCAACAAAAAGAGTAACAGAACATAGAGATTGTATAACATGTTGCAAAAAACATTTTTAAAAAAGACAGAAAATAACCAAAGCAAACGTCTTGATGCTCAATCATCCAGGTAAGTAAATCTCCAAAAGTTGACTCTGTTCATCTGGACGTAGAGTTTTGTGGGAGAAACGTTTCATCATCACCAGGTGACGTCTTCAGTCTCAGCTGACTGCAGGTTTCCAACCTTATAAACAGGACATTTGCATAATGACTGAAACCAGCCCAGTGAAAGGAAATGATGAGTGAAGACAGACTGACAAAGGACAGGACGACAGGATGACAGTAGCACTGGCTTCCTGTCAGACTGTAGAGGCTTCCTGCTTGCTTGAGGCAACATTTTGGTTCAAATTTGTGTCAAGAGAGGACAATGTAGAATTCCACTTATGGTCTAATCTAAAACGAGAGAAGGAACAGACTCCCATTTGAAGTTCTTAGTAGGAAAACATGGTGAACGCGTGAGGTCGATGTGTCTTCGATGGTGCAGTGTCAGCTACGGCTGTCCGACTGAACTAAATAGAGCAGAATTCCTGATTAAACGTTCCTGCACGTGTGTGTCTGATTGTTCATACATGGGTGCTCCACAGTGAGTCACTCACTTCCCTTGAACTACATTAAAAATCCAGTTTTTAAAATATCTTTTGGATTCTTGAAGAGTTAAAATAAATTCTTTTAAGATGACATTTTTTATATTGTGGGAGAAAGATATTAATGTAAAGGGCAGTCAGTGCCATGGTTGAGCTCCAGCTTCCACGGCTGCAGATGTTATACATGATGAAGGAACCAAACTCTAGTGTTAAGCTTACATCTTAGAACACAAGTGTGAGAAGCAAAGATTATCATCACTGCACTATTAGCTGCTTGGTGAAACATGAGGTGACTGTGCCTAAAACTCAAACTCAGTTTACACCTGTTAGTGCAACAGTCTGCTGCGCTAACTGGCGTTTTACTAGCTCCCTTGAGGAAAAGCTGCAGAATTCATTTATGATTTCAGATAAGATAAATCCGGTCGTGTAGCCTCTACAGAGTAAAGTCCTAGTTTTACTTTATTTACACTCCAGCCTGGTCCTGGTCCTGGTTTTCAGCCTTCAACCAGATTTCTGTCGCATGGTTACAGAGCAACTGATGGGGTTAGATTAGCTGTTGCTACTATTTCATTAAAATTAGACAACTTTTCATAAATGTCCATGGCTCAACCATCCATCGGCTGTCGACGTGAGAGTCCACCGCGGCGTGTGACTAAACTGAACCTGAATAAAACTGGAATAAAACACATGACCTGAGACATGTAAGATTTTATCGTGTTGGTGAAAAACACATTTGAACGGTCCTGAATGATTTGAAATCCTGCTGATGGCGAGAGAACATTTTCCAAACGGTGAATTAGACGTTGAGGGCGGAGGGAAAAGCGTAACTCCACCTGAAAGGCAACATTTAGTGTCTCATACAGACACCCACATATGCTGTAATTGAAGCAAAGAATGTGGTCCTATTACGGCTTCTTAGTCACCTTCTCTGCTGACGGAGGACAATACAAGGCCAGTCAAGCATGTCAGGTATCTAAGCTATGATTTTGTTTTGATGCGGATGGCAGCTTTCAGCCTTCTAATCTTCCTCCACTGTTCTGGTTAACAGGCTAACATTTAAAAGAGAACGCCACATGCAAAAGTAGCTTAGGGTTTGTCAAATCCTTTGCTATCTATCAAGTTTATTAATGATATTACATCATTGTGCTACGTGCTCTTTTGGACCACACTCTCACTCATTTAATAACTGTCCATCAATCCAATGCTTTCTTTCTTTATTCTCATGAATTTCTGCAGCTGTGACCGAATCATCTTCCACTGATATTGTTATAAATGTCTCTTTTCTAAGCTAAAGATAAAGACTCACGTTGGACATTTCTAATGTCTGCCTTTTATCCTCTGTGGCCCTTCAGGATAGGATACCAGCTTCCCATATTTGCTGGCTTCTGTATAATGTTCATCTCTACTATCAGTAAGTTCCAGCAAACAAATGTTCACGATGAGAAGCAGCAGTTTTGCATCATGTCTGATGGTTCTTTGTTTGTGTTGTTGTCCTGTTGTGAAGTGTTTGCCTTCTCATCGAGCTACGCTCTGCTGTTTGTGGCCAGATCGCTTCAAGGCGTGGGTTCGTCCTGCTCATCTGTGGCGGGTATGATCTCCTCATCAGTCTTTAAATATTCACTGTTCTGTATATGTGAATGCATTAACATTCATTCATTGTGTAGAGCCCCTCTATTTAAGATCATCGTCCCAATGTGGACTTATAGGAAACTGTCTGTTTGAAGGCCTGAAGCATATCTGCAACATCTTGTTTGGGTGTGAGAACAGATCATCATTGACTTGATAATAAACTAGATTAAACTGGAAGATGACATAAAACAAATGATGGAGTTATAATCTGATGTGCGCTCAGCGCTCCAACAGATCTGTGCCCAACAACTCTATTGTGAGCCATGCAGTTTCACTGAGCAGCTGTTGTTTCCTGCGCTTATAGAGCAACAGTACAATGGCCTGTGTGTTGCATGTCGCACACATTGGCCTGCAGCACTCCTGCTGAAACAAACACGTTCTGATCTTTTTCTGCCATACAACTGTGTGTTTTTCAGGGATGGGAATGCTCGCCAGTGTGTACACAGATGATGAGGAGAGAGGTCATGCCATTGGCATTGCCTTGGGAGGTTTGGCATTAGGAGTGTTAGGTATGTGTGTGTAGCTTTTCAGTTACTCTGTAAAGACACCAAATCTGAAATATTCACCGGATCTTTACATAAAACTCCAAATAAATGACAGCACAATAAAAACACATATAAAGTCTGCTTTGTCTGACAATTGCTACAGTGTTGCATTCACATGTGAACTGATGAACTGTCCAGGCTGAACATTGTATGCTGCAGCTTCTACTGATGCATAAATAATTGATGACAACAGAGAAGCTGTCATTTCTACACAGGAAATAAAGAAATAAGCAGACACAGCCTGAGCTTTGTGGCATCCTGAGTGCACTGTGGATTTGTCCATTACTCACCATTCAGCCTTTTCTTCACAGTTGGACCCCCATTTGGCAGTGTGATGTATGAGTTTGTTGGGAAAACAGCTCCTTTCCTTATTTTGGCATTCTTGGCTCTGTTTGATGGAGGTACAGTTGTGTTGCTTCTTTGTATCCAAACTAAGTCGTGCCTGCTAATCTCTGATAGCAATTTACATCAATCCACTGTCTTCACAGCTCTGCAGCTTTTTATTCTTCAGCCCACCAAGGTGACACCAGAGGTGAGTGTCCCTACTTTGATAACTCATTTCCTGTAAATGATGTGCCTTCATTAAGACGACCTTTACAGCTGCAGAACATGCTAAAGGCTATTTCAGTAAATACACAGCATGGAGTGAGAACAGAGAAGCTGCGAGACACGCAACATAACACCTGCTCCACCCTGTGGACATCCATGTTCAGACTGTGTGCATACACCAGGGCCATAATCAGAATACGTTATTTTAATTATATTTATGAAACCTTCTTTTACTGTAAAGAATGTCCAGGAGCCTCATGTCCACTTCCACCTTTAGCCACAATGGATGGTAACGATCTCTTATGTCATCATATGTCTATGAAATTACAATTTAAGCTTTTCCTGATGACAAAAAAGAAAACACAAAAGAAATGCAGTTTCCCTCACTGCAGAGGTCGAGAAAGGGAAACATGTGGCTCAATCCTGGAACCACAAAGAAAGGAAAAAGACTTGCATGCATCCATACAGGGATCATACTGGGTTTATACTGAGATCATACTGGGATCATACTGGGATCATACAGGGATCATACTGAGATCATACAGGGATCATGCTGGGATCATACTGAGATCATACTGGGATCATACTGGGATCATACAGGGATCATACTGAGATCATACAGGGATCATACTGAGATCATACTGGGATCATACTGGGATCATACAGGGATCATACTGAGATCATACAGGGATCATACGGGGATCATACTGAGATCATACAAGGATCATACAGGGATCATACAGGGATCATACTGGGATCATACAGGGATCATACAGGGATCATACTGGGATCATACTGAGATCATACTGGGATCATACTGAGATTCATACAGGGATCATACAGGGATCATAAGGGGATCATACAGGGATCATACTGGGATCATACAGGGATCATGCTGGGATCATACTGAGATCATACTGGGATCATACTGACATCATACAGGGATCATACAGGGATCATAAGGGGATCATACAGGGATCATACAGGGATCATACTGGGATCATACTGAGATCATACAGGGATCATACAGGGATCATACTGGGATCATACAGGGATCATACAGGGATCATGCTGGGATCATACTGGGATCATACTGAGATCATACAGGGATCATACAGGGATCATACAGGGATCATAAGGGGATCATACAGGGATCATACAGGGATCATACTGGGATCATACTGAGATCATACAGGGATCATACAGGGATCATACTGGGATCATACTGAGATCATACTGGGATCATACTGAGATCATACAGGGATCATACAGGGATCATACAGGGATCATGCTGGGATCATACTGAGATCATACAGGGATGATACAGGGATGATACAGGGATCATACTGAGATCATACAGGGATCATACAGGGATCATACTGGGATCATACTGAGATCATACAGGGATCATACAGGGATCATACTGAGATCATACTGGGATCATACTGAGATCATACAGGGATGATACAGGGATCATACTGAGATCATACAGGGATCATACAGGGATCATACAGGGATCATACTGGGATCATACTGGGATCATACAGGGATCATACAGGGATCATACTGGGATCATACAGGGATCATACTGGGATCATAAGGGGATCATACTGGGATCATAAGGGGATCATACAGGGATCATACAGGGATCATACTGGGATCATACAGAGATTCATACAGGGATCATACAGGGATCATACTGAGATTCATACAGGGATCATACTGGGATCATACAGGGATCATACAGGGATCATACAGGGATCATACTGAGGTCATACTGGGATCATACAGAGATTCATACAGGGATCATACTGGGATCATACAGGGATCATACAGGGATCATACTGAGATTCATACAGGGATCATACAGGGATCATACAGGGATCATACACGGATCATACAGGGATCATACTGAGGTCATACTGGGATCATACAGAGATTCATACAGGGATCATACTGGGATCATACAGGGATCATACTGGGATCATACAGGGATCATACTGAGGTCATACTGGGATCATACAGGGATCATACAGGGATTATACTGAGATCATACTGAGATTCATACAGGGATCATACACGGATCATACAGGGATCATACTGAGGTCATACTGGGATCATACAGGGATCATACAGAGATTCATACAGGGATCATACTGGGATCATACAGGGATCATACTGGGATCATACAGGGATCATACTGAGGTCATACTGGGATCATACAGGGATCATACAGAGATTCATACAGGGATCATACTGAGATTCATACAGGGATCATACAGGGATCATACTGAGGTCATACAGGGATCATACAGGGATCATACTGAGGTCATACAGGGATCATACTGAGGTCATACTGGGATCATACAGGGATCATACTGGGATCATACAGGGATCATACTGAGGTCATACTGGGATCATACAGGGATCATACTGGGATCATACAGGGATCATACAGGGATCATACTGAGGTCATACTGGGATCATACAGGGATCATACTGGGATCATACAGGGATCATACAGGGATCATACTGGGATCATACTGGGATCATACAGGGATCATACTGGGATCATACTGGGATCATACTGGGATCATACTGGGATCATACAGCACGTTATGCTGGGAAATGTGGGCATCAAACAGGAATGTGACATTTTTCACTTTATTTGAGGTTATCAGCTTCTTCTGCAACATCACAGAAAAATCTCATTTTTCAATGTTCCATCATCTCCTGTAATATTTACAGCTGTGATGAAATCAGAAGTATTGGCTTCATTTTGACTCCAAGATTGTTCACCCAGAGTTTGTAGTTGTGGAGTTTAAGAGGTTAAAGACTCATCGGACACTGAACAACGACTCATTCAGGAAACAAAGAGAGAACAGTACTTTGGGGCCTTTATGGATGACACATGTTCTAAAATATTAATGAAGATAGCAACCAACTAGACAGGTAGTATTGGAAGCAAAGCAGTGGAATCTTCTTGAGTTCATTAGTGAATTCTTTTCCTAACCTTAGCTGCTCCTAAAATGTTGAGGGACATCTTTAGACATGTCACTAAGGCTCCACGGAGACTTGCAGCGAGGCAGAATAACCCCACTGGTTCCACTGGGCCCAAGTAGTAATTTATGGACTGGTTATTCAGACTGAAGCCAGCTATTTAGGCTCACTGCATTTATTCTTGTATATTATTCACCTTATTTTTAAGTGTTTGTCATGATTGCAGCATTCTCTGTCTGATTACAGACTTTTTAGGCACAGTGGTTGGTAACGTTTGTCCTAATTGTTGCACTGCATAACTGAAGTCACTATTACGTACATCACAAAGCACCTAGAGATGAGTGTTGGTGGGATTTGGAGCTATATCAATATAATTAAGTTAAACTGTGTGAACTTGTATAACAAAGAATCAGGATTGTGTTTACTAAAATGATCAGCTGTGTTGGCAGTGGCTCTCCAAGCTTTCTGCATACACTCTGTGGTTGTGCTCTCCTCCTCACAGAGTCAGAAGGGAACCCCACTGCTGACACTGATGAAGGATCCATATATAATAATAGCAGCAGGTAAGGGAGTGGTAGTACACTGTAGATGTGACAAACATCATGTCAGTGAGATATTGTGTTTTTGATGGCACTGGGAAGAGAACAGAAGGAAACAGCAGCCAAACAGAGAGCCAGCAGTTGCTTTGTTGGTCACACAGAAAAGAATACGGCTCCAAATTGTGTTGTGAGATGAGTGCTGCACAATCAGTCCACCAAAATAAACACTGTGACCTTATTGCAAATGCAGCTGCTCATAGTAAACAGCTGTGCCACTTCCTCTGGCTTTTATAGGTGCACTCAAGAATGTCCCTGTCGAGATGTAGTAATGTTTGTAGTACAAAGGGTACATGCGTACATTTATACAGTTCGGGCATCCAGGGAGTTCAGAATCCCCCACGGTCCCTGACATGGATTATCTTTGCTGGCCCACTCATCCTCAGGCAGCATTAGAGCTCGCAGTGTTGAATTGTGAGCTTTGCCTTTTGCATAGAGCTCTTTATGACGATAACTGTCTCGATAGTCAGACAGTCTCCTACAATAGTCATAATAACATCACAAATGGGTTGATTATAGCAGCAGTTATTTCTTTAGCAAAGGCAGATTTTCCGGGTACATGTAGAAGCAGAAGTTATATACAGGAAATATATTTGCCTTGATTTATTAATTTACCTCAAAAAGCACAAGTTACACAAGCACAAACATACTGCAGTCACAGCTTCTGTGGGAAGACTGAATATGACAGATGATTATTGTCATTCTGGTCCTTCGTATACTGTGGACTTTTCCTCAGATATGATCTTTGCCAACCAAACTCTGAGGTTGGCCTGTACCGCTCTCCTTTTACACTCTGTCGTGGGTGATTTCCATTCATAACACGGGTCTGCAACCACAAAGCTGCATGGGGTTAAATCACTGTTTCTTATAGATTTTCCATCTGGTTCAGTTTTCTTGCAAAACTCATGTTTTTAGTGTAGTTAAGCGTACAATTCCCCTTTTTAAACTGAAATCTGATATCCTGTACTTGAGTCAAAACCCATATCCCACAAAGATTTCTTACATTAATGTAATATTCCTATGAGCGAGACTCGAGAGAAACACAAATAGAAAATGGGAGGAAATGAGGGGGAGGGTGCGGCGGGTTTGATGGTGTGAGGAGCTCAGACGATCAAATCCAACCAGGTTTATTTTGTTCATAGCCAAAGGTAAGAAATCACAACAATGATGCATAGCTCATTGTACTAAAATATTGATTTTCATTCCTGTTGTGCTTTTTTTTAATGTAAACTCTTCATGTTTTGCAAAATAATAACTTCATGATGGAGGGAGATCATTTTTGGATTCAGGACCCAAAAAACATCGCATTGACCAAAAATCCCCCCACGCACTCGTTTTGTTTCTGCAGACCTGTGTGATGGATCACACTCAGCCTGGTCCCTCTGTCACTGTAAGGCCTTTGTTTGCTCCTCGTGTCTGTGAAATGTCATATGTCAGCTTTTCCCTGCATGTCAATTATGTGGCAACATGGGAAGAAAGAAAGCAGGCTGTACGCTCGTCGGTGTGTGGACGTCGGAGCTGGGGGAAAACGTCAGGTTAAAAACAGACGATAATTGACGCCGCACTTATCTTCAATCTTCATCCCCAGGTGCCATTTGTTTTGGAAATATGGCTATTGGCATGATGGAGCCAACTGTGCCAATCTGGATGATGGAGACCATGTGTGCCAGGAAATGGCAGCTAGGTATTTACAAAGCTCTGCTCTGCACACAAAAACACGTTGTTACAGCACCTTTATAAAAGGCACTGCTGAGCATCCTAATGCAGTTTAACAGCACACATGTACCACTGAGCTTGGGAAGGTGTAAATGCTGAGTTTGTGTTGCAGGTGAAGTTTATGATTACAACCCAAACTGGGGCTGCTTCTGTTGTTGTAGAGCATCCTCGCCCAAGTAAATGTAATTAACACGTCTGTGATAATGTCTATTAGGTCTGTTGTATTATAATTACACAAACAGAATGATCATTTTTGTGTAACAGCACAGTCAACCACTGTTTACAGAGTCCTTACAGCTCGTATACAATGATTATGATTAGGTAGTATTTTCATACAAATATCATGGAGGCAGAGAAAAGAGACAGAAGTGTCCTTGCACTGCTGTGTGAACACCACTCATCTGTTTCACAGTAAATATCTGCACACATGCATGTATGGTCACCTGCTTCCTGTTTCAGAAGAGCCGTTCTTCTACAGATCTCCCCTGGCTGAAAGGGAGTTCTTCCTTCCTGCTGTCGCCAAGGGCTTTCTTATAGAGGGCTGTCTCTATATCAGGGTCCTTACCTGTAGCTGTACACAAGCTTCCTGAGGCGAATGTTGTTGTGATTGCGCACTACATAACTAAACTTTAATTTCATTTATATACTACATTTATATTTTATATATAGTGATGTCGTGTAAAAGTGCCACTTCGCCATCATGCCAGATAGTTTCCATACCAAGACTTCCTGTAGTCTGTGCTGTTATTAGCTTCTTCCTGCAGCCAGCTTTATATAAAGTCTGGGTCAGATAAAAAGGATGAGGGGGAACAGGATATTAGGGTGTCAGATGCTGGCAGGTGGAAAGCACAGGTCTTCATTACGGACAATAGAAGATGTACAGCAGCTCAGTGATGAGGCATTGATAGAGATCTGCTTATCTCTGGGAATCCTGGCTACACCTTCAGCCTCTCATGTCTCTGTGTGTCTGTTTCTGGCACAGGCGTTGCTTTCTTACCAGCATCCATCTCCTACCTTATTGGAACCAACATCTTTGGCACGTTTGCACACAAAATGGGGAGGTAGGAAGGGAAATTACTTTTATCTCCTTCTCTCTCTCTCTCCTGGTGGCTTTGTCATATCTGTTTCCGCTCCTCTAAATGAGTTTTCAGCGTTTTGAGTGTTTCTGAGACTGGCTTTATTGAAGCCTTGACGATACAGGGAATCTATCTGTCTATGACCCGAGTGCTATATTCTTTTAAGGCTGTTGCTAATGCCAGTCACCAGAACTGTTTTCACCATAACACAAGTCGGAACATCACCTGTTCAGTTTACTAACTTCACCACTACAGAGACTGCCAGACAAGCGATGTTTATGTATAATGGGTTATTTTAAACGTAAAAATCTTACGTGTTACATACTTTTTTTAGTCTTTCTTTACTTGGCATCCAACACATTTAATCCTTCTTGAGTTTTTTGACTTAATTATCAGTGATTAGTTGAAAACAAACACATGGTGTACCATGAGGGGCGTAGACATTGAGAAATTAGAGAACTGTTCCCAACAAGACTGCAGCTCATGTCTTGAATTCTTGGGGTTAGCTCATGTTGCAACACTAAAAGAGGTTTAAACAGTCTTTTTCACAATATTTAACATGTATTATATGTCAGAGGTGACTAGTGTGCCAAAGCACAATCAAAGAATACACCCCGAAAACTGCACACATCTTGCAATTTTATTGTTAAAACAGCTATGTTACTTAGTAGGTACTGTACTTTTTATGAGTCTTCATAGGAGCTACCAGGTCCACCTCTGGGTATCTGCACATGTGCCAAAAATGCTCTTATTGGGTTGTCTCCCTGTTCACAAGAATACTTTGTACTGGTTGTTATACACCACTTTTCTACTCTACCTGAACACTCAATACACTTTTTTGTATTCACCCATTCACACAAGCACATATGTGCTTTCAAACATTATCACACATTTATACTACAATGGATGCGTCACATAGCAACTCTCCCCCAACACTTGGCATGCAGACCTGCTCTACGTCCTGAGCTATAGCCACGCCCCTCGCTGCCCTTCAACAGAAGACTGCTCAAAAACTAACAAAACAATATCTGCCCAAGGGATCGCCTGTCTTCTTCCCCCAATCTGTTCTACTATGAACATGATTTCTTTGAATGTTTTCAACCCAGCTGTGTAATCCTTAGAACTGGTTTGATGACATGACTGTCATTCATGTGGCTGTTATTCACAACTTTTAGATTATGTGGAAGTGAAAATATTGATTTTTATTGGAGGTTTGTAGATCTTACTCTGGACACAGTCTGAATATTTCACACTACATAGTTACAAGTGTGGTGCTTAAACAGGACAGTGTTGCCTTCAGCAGCATCGCAATGAGTTTTGTGAACATTTACAACATGTTGATCCTCTGACGACACAATTTAATGTTACACATTAGCCCGATAAACATAAACAGCTCCACAATGTAATGTAAGTCCATGGAAAAGCTTTTCCACTGTTGGGTAGCTAGTCAAAATTGGCATCAACATCAAACTGACTATATTTTTCTTCAACCAAACACAAAACAAAAACACAAGAAATGCTTTAAATAAAAGTTATAGAACTGTCATGGCTGCTGGGGCAGAATCTAAACAGGGAGGAAACTAGAAACAAGTAAAAAGAAACTAAAAGACCTGAGATATGGAACACAACACATGGAAACCTGGATCATGGGGAATGTCATGGGTGTCACGTGGGGCACGCAGGCAGGGTGGGGGGTGCGCAGGCGGGGGGGTACGCAGGCAGGGTGGGGGGTGCAGGCAGTAACAAACAGAGGACGACACAGGGCTTTAATACACAGGGAGAACGAGGGAACGGGACACAGTAGGAGAGCACAGCTGGGAGTAATTAAACATGACAAGAGGCAAAACTATTATGTTTTCAAAGTAAAACAGGAAACATAACATAGGACACGGACTGTCAAAGTAAAACAGGAAACATAACACAGAGATGCAGCCTTGACAGGGCAGACAGAGCAAACATGGAAGACAGAGGCAGAAACAGGAAGACTAAGAACCGTAAATAACACTGAAACCAGTGACTAGAGACTCTAAGACGAAACATAAATAAACCTGAAATTAGATTTTTTTTTCAATCTAAACTTGATCTCCAAGCATAACCCTTGTAGCCAAACACAGCAGTAAGACATCTCTTGGTCACCAGGTGTGATTTTGCCAGAATGCTCTTTAAAGAAAGACCCACGACCCATCCTTGCCTTTTGGTTGAGGCAATGAGGTTCTCATCTAACGCTTCCCAGTCCATGGCTCAGTTTTGGTTTCATCTGACCACAGCACTTTCTCCCAAGCCTCCTCTGAACATCTTTTAGATGTCCACATGCAAATTCAAGACAGGCTTGAACATGTGTCTTCTTGAGAAGGGGGACCTTGCAGGCACTGCAGGATTTTTATCGAACTACCTTCAGCTCTTTAACAGGTTCCTTCAGTCTAGTTTTGGGATGTTCCACCACCTTCTCATTATCAGTTGCAGAGCTGTTGTTGACTGCTCAGATCTACATGTAGAATGACCTTTTTCAGTGGGAAAAACATTTCATCACTCATTCAAGTGACCTCTTCAGTCTCAGCTGACAGCAGCTTACCCAAACCCATAAACAGGACATTTGCATAATGACTGAAACTACCATCACGAGTAACAATGGGCTGTGACTATTAGCATGTAAAATGTCACGAGCATTGATGCCATGAGAGTGTTGGGGAATAGCTGCAATCACACTATTGTAAGATGGTGAAAGACGTACCCAAACAAACAGTCTGCTTTCATTTTTGAAAAAGTCCACAACTGTGTCACCAGCAAAGCAACCCCCCCCCCCCCCCCCCACACACACACACACACACACACACACACACACACACACACCATCACACTTCCTCCTCCATGCTTCACAGTGGGAACCGTGCATCGTGACCATTGTTCACCTTTTCTGCTTCACACAAAGACCGAGCAGGCGGAACCAAAGATCTCAGATTTGGACTCCTCAGATTTCCACTGGTCTGATGTCCATTCCTGTGGTTCTTGGCCCAAACAAAGTCCTGGTTTCTCAGCAGCTGATCATAAAGGCCTGATTCCCACAGTCTCCTCTGAACAGCTGATGTAGAGACGTGCCTGCTACTGGAGCTCTGTGTGGCATCTATCTGGGCTCTAATCTGAGGAGCTGTGATTTCTGAGGCTGCTGACTCGGATGGATTCATCCTCAGCAGCAGAGGGACTCTTGGTCTTCCTTTCCCGGGGCGTCCTCATGTCAGACAGTTTCATTGTAGCGCTTGATGGTTTTTGCGACTGCACTTGGGGACACATTAGCAGTTTTCCAGACTGACTGACCTTCAGTTCTTACAGTAATGACAGGCTCACCTGTGAAACCATGTTGGTGACTACATCATGAAGCTCACTGAGAGCAGGTCGAGGGTTTGCAGCCGTGGGTGGCTACTTTCAGAAATGTTTAGAGATATTTACCATTATGACATTCATAATTCCATATATCTTGCTTAATGAATATTTGATGTCTTCAGTTTGGATCTACAACGTAGAAAGTAGTAAAATAAAGACAAACCATTAACCATGTCCAAACATCTGACTGGTAGTGTACACCATATCACTGTGGCCTGCCCCAAGGATTGAGTCCTCCAAGAAAAACAAAGTTCTCTGATTTCCTTACATGGAAGACTGAGCATGCATCGATATTGCTTAGCTCAGCGGTCCCCAACCCCCAGGCCTCGGACCGGTACCGGTCCGTGAGTCGTTTGGTACCGGGCCGCGAGAGTTGAGGCTCAGGTGTGAAATGTATAGTTTTCAGGGTTTTTATCGGTTTTCAGCGTTATTTTGTTATCGTTTTTATCGTTAACTCGGTTTTCCTGGGTCTTTTCACCTGTGTTATGAATAAATCTTCTTTTTTTCGGTACTAGTTTTATTTTGTTGTATTTATCCGCCACACCTTAAAGGCCGGTCCGTGAAAATATTGTCGGGCATAAACCGGTCCGTGGCGCAAAAAAGGTTGGAGACCGCTGGCTTAGAGGTTGCAATGATTATTCTGACATTGTTTGATATTGTTTGGTTTGTGCTTACATGAGTCTGTTTAAGAAAGAGGAAGTACAGACGAGGTTCTGTTTAGCCTGGAAAATACATTTTATATTCTCATGAAAGGAAATCTTCCTCAGTGTGGTAGTGACTGATTACTTCTTGTCTCCCTTACAGATGGCTTTGTGCTCTTATTGGAATGGTTGTGGTTGGGATCAGTGTAATATGTGTAAGTATGTGACAGTCAGCTACATCACTAGAATAACTTCAGAGGTCACCTATGGGCAATGTTACGAGCCCTGTTGAGTAAAAAGTTTGAAATGGACCTGAAACATTGTTCTTTAAATGTAAACAACGCATGCATCATGTAAGCCAGCTGGTATAAATGTAACTTTATACCCATTAAATGTTCACTGCAGTATGTAGTGCCTTATGTGTGTGTTAAACCAGATAAGGACTTTTTATATTTAGAAAAGCTAAAAAATGCTGGAGCAAGAGTCACAGCTCTGTATGTGCCTGATAAACAACACAGATTTCCTGTTTCACATTACTCTGCAAATCCAGTTCTGCTAATGGGAGTCTGACTTCTCAATGGTTTCCATGATCAAATCTAAAAGCAACTGTCTTTTTTCACTGTTTTTAAAATTGCTGATTATTATATATTTTATATTATTCATTAAAATGATCATTTGTTTGTTCTAGGTTCCCTTTGCTAGAGACATCTATGGTCTGATTCTTCCTAACTTTGGTGTTGGTTTTGCCATTGGTAAGATTACTACGTGTACTGATTCCACCTATGAATGTGTGCAGACTTTGATCAGGTAAGAGCATTATGATTGTGTTACAGGCATGGTGGATTCCTCTATGATGCCTATAATGGGTTACTTGGTGGACCTGCGGCACGTGTCTGTTTATGGAAGTGTGTATGCGATTGCTGATGTAGCTTTCTGCCTGGGATTTGCAATAGGTAAGCAAGAGCAAACGCCATAAAACATCCATATGTTTTAACCTCGGGCTAAAATAGCAGTATCAGTTCCTGGAAACCTTTTGTCATCTTGCTTGTGTAATGGTGGAGAACTAATCCTTGGCTAGAGACACACAGAGGGGAAATGATTTACAGCTACAGTCATTGCTATGGCATTCATGCATACATCGTGGACATGAATGCCATAGCTATTTATGTTTAGGATTTCTTTGGGCTGTTCATATTTAAGTGTGGAAGCATTGTATAACATATTCCAAAAAACGTACTCACCCACCCAATCAGCTCATTGTTTTGAGGAGTTGCATTCACTTCGATGGACACAGGTATTCTACAAACATCTGTGATAGAATGGGTCATTCTCAGGAACTCAGTAATTTAAGCATGGTACCATGATAGTGTTCCACCTGTGCAACAGCTCCACTGGTGAAATTTCCTCACTACTAAATATTCTGCACGACTGTTATAACAAAGTGGAAGGTCTAAGGAGCTTGGAAAGAAAAGCGTCTGGACTTCTTTAAGTTGCTTGAAGACGTTTCACCTCTCATCCGAGAAGCTTCTTCAGTTCTAAGGTCAAATGGTGGAGAGTCCCAGATATAAACCTAGTGGGAGTTTCCCCCCACAGAGGGACAAAAGGACCCCCTGATGATCCTCTAATCGCCTGAGCCAAGGTGTGAAACTGGGTGTGGGTCCCAATCAGCCAGAGTTTCGGGTGAGTTCATTGTGAAACCTGGCCCCACCTTATCATGTGATTTCCTGAGGTCAGATGGCCCAGGATGTGAGTGGGCGTTAAGGCGACTGTCTGCCACACCCGCTTTCACACCTTGGCTCATGTCATTAGAGGATCATCAGGGGGTCCTTTTGTCCCTCTGTGGGGGGAAACTCCCACTGGGTTTATATCTGGGACTCTCCACCATTTGACCTTAGAACTGAAGAAGCTTCTGGGATGAGAGGTGAAACATCTTCAAGCAACTTAAAGAAGTCCAGACGCTTTTCTTTCCAAGCTCCTTAGACTACGATGACCTGGATGACTGAGAACCTTCACAGACAACAAAGTGGAAGCATTTGGAGACGAAAGCAACTCAGACACAAAGTGGCAGGCCACATAAAATCTGACCGCTTAGCTGCTCTGCAAGGTGATGAACTCCACCAAAGAAACAGACTAAACCAGTAAGTGGTCCGTTTTCTCCTGATGCAGGTCCATCTATTGGAGGTTCCATTGCTGAAAGTATTGGCTTCCCTTGGCTGATGA
The DNA here is from genome assembly GCF_964374335.1 of Astatotilapia calliptera. Lineage (NCBI taxonomy): Eukaryota > Metazoa > Chordata > Actinopteri > Cichliformes > Cichlidae > Astatotilapia > Astatotilapia calliptera. Next base: position 33,227,891 of record NC_137434.1, on the reverse strand, counting down.
CCATCATTGGAATAGTGGATATAATATTTGCTCCTCTCTGCATCTTTCTGAGGAACCCACCAGGACAAGAAGAGAAAATTGTAAGAGTCCAAATACACCTAAATACAGTCAGCCAGCTCCTACATTTGTCACAAAACAGCTGTGTGGTAGTCCAAGGGCAGAGCCAACGATTCGGGAGACAGGAATGAATTCAAAAAGCAGTTTTAATGCTGTTACCTGAGAGAGAAAACTAGAAAAATCAGATCAGAGAAGCACACAACCATGAGGGAACACGTGACAAAGCACGAGGACAAACTCAAGCAATAAATACAGAGAAATGCTCCTGAGCTAACACCAGAAATGCAGTGATTATGTTACACAACTTGAGTACAATATGTGAATTTCAAAATTCAGGTTCTGTCAGAAAGTTTTCAAAATCATGCACAGTTAAAAAAAAACAAGAGCAGCCACTGAAACACTTTTCAACAACTGTCATTTCAGGCGATTTTAATGGACACAAACTGTTCAATGAAGACGAGATCGTACTCTACTCAGGGGGCATACTACCAGGGTGAAGACATGGATCCAGAATATGACGATTATGATTAACAGGACCCCAGCCATGCAGGGTAACCCTTCAGAGGATCTATTTTGTTGTACAAAAAGAAGGAATAGAAGAAAATCACAGCAAATGAAACGAAACAGCCAAGATATTTCCACGTGAATGTCCTGCATTCAATCGTCACTGTTCACTGTCTTCTTAGCAGTTGTACTGGAGCAAACCAAAGTTGTCCTTTATCTGTGGTCTCAAGCGCATTGTGTTGCACGTATTTTGTTTAGCCAACAGCCTTATTCGATGGGAGCAAAACACCTTTTAGGTGCAGTTTGCTGAGCTGTCTTTATCCATGAACTGGACATTCAGTTTTAACATAACAGCCCTGGGTATTAGTGTCAGATTTAGGTGTGTAACTTGGTATTAAAAATGGGGATTTGTGCGATAAGTGGAGTTTGTCAAAATCCAGGAGGATTTGTCAGACGATTTCTTTTGATATTTCCATGAAAGGCCTCCCCTGCACCGCTGCTGTAGATGACCTGTGTCAGGAAGTTACTTAGATGAGGAATGTATTCTTAAACACATTATCAATACATGTTTATCCTTCTAGCAAGAACACAGACTGCATGTTTTTAGAATCTCTGCAACCTTCAATGATAAAAGTCAATTAGAATAAAGCCCATGTCCAGATTACACCAGTGCTACCAGCATATACCACAGCTTAGTCACACGCATACTTTAGCACAACAGCGTGGACCCCGTCTTGGGGCTCTGGTCTGCAATGGTCGGCTTACTAATAGAAATAAACATGTTACAAAAAGTCTTTACAACTATTTTCCTCATTCACAACAGACGTATGAGGTACTTTTTAAATAATGTACACATTATTGTGTGAATGCTTTGATGAAAGGCGACCCTACACAGGTCCTGTTCATGCTGCTGGTGAAGCATTTGTCTGCTCTGACGGAAACCAATCTCCGGGTTCTGCCCTACCTTCAAAGCCTATTAGACAGTTTATATGGTTTATGGATGCAACTTGCTAACCACTCTAGCTAGCACTGATTTCACTCATATGGACAAAAGTACTGTGTTGCTGACACATTACCCCTGCATACTGTGCTCAGCCATGGAAACCAGTTACTGAGTCAGCAGTGTTGATTTTTACACAGTAGCATTCAGTGACCCCCGACTGTAACTTTACCTGTTACACTGTGGCTGAGCTGCTGTAACCATAGCGACTCTTAACTCTGGAGGGGAGAGGTTTGAGTTTATACACCTGTGGCATTGTCACTGAAAACACCTGGATTCCAATACTTTTGTCCATATGGCTCCAAAACAGCAAACCTCTACGTGTGAGTCGGGAAAATAACAATGGCATCATGAAGGCTGTGTCCATATGTGGACAGTTCGCTGTAGGCAGAAGAGCAGAGTTGTAAGAAGACACATTGGACCTTTATGCTTTCTATTGCCTCAAAACTGCCAGTGTAGTTTCATACTGATTAATAAATCAGTGTCTGCAGCAAAAGATTTGGACTAATTACTGTTGCTTTAAATGTTCCAGTCTGACTGGCATCTGAGAAGTGCTCGTTATATGTCATAGTTTTGGCAAACGAAGAGCACCAACGTCCGTTTGGACACAGTTTGGTTTGTAATGTTAACTGGACTCAGGTCTGGGCTCCTTCTAATGGCTCAGTGCATACTGGGACTATGAGCTGGATGACTTCATAAACACTGACACAATCCTGACTTTAACCGTAAGCTCTTCACTTTCTAAAATAGTGTAAAAATGCATAATTGCAAGACTTTGTTGGGCGCAGAGTTTTATGTGTACTGGAATATATTTATTAGAACAAAAATTCAAAACAGACAGAAGGAAACTGATTTAAAATAAAACTTTAATTCATTCATTTCTGAAGGGAACCAGATGAAGCATACAGATCCTGTTGGACAACACAACAGCATGCAGTTTCTACACTGATTTTTATTGTGGCCAATAGTGGAAGCAGCAGCATTTTGATTGACAGTTAGAAGCGTGTAACCAGCTGCGGTTGAGTATGGGGTAGGGTTGTTTCCTGGTGACCTTGCCCTGAGCCTTTCTGAGCCATCATTAATGTTGTTTCTTACATCTGTGCTTCCTGTGCTGTGTCAAAATATCAGTTATGGAAAAGACAAGAAGTCTGTGTTGAGAAGCTGTATCTGTTTAGTACAATCACAACGAGCTCCACCAGAGCGGAGGACTAGGTCAGCATACTGGAGAACATGTTTATTGTTGGCTTTGATATGTTGGCAGCTGGCAGCAGCTGTGTGCTATACTGCTAACCTAGAAACACTTGTGATTGCAGCGATGTGCTCCTGCATTCTGCTGGCTTGTATGTATGAAGTGCATCTGCAACAAGAACTAGCAAATACAAACATCCGTGAGTCAGGATTGTAAGATCGTAAGCTTCATGTGTAGCAGTGGCAATGACAGCGTGAGTCAAGAGGGCGTGGCCACATTTAAATCAGGTACAGAATGTGACTCATGACGCAGTGTGACTGGATGTCATTCACAATCATCATTCGTTTATAGGTGACCCCAGAAACATCTGAGTTTGTAATGATAATAACGAATCCTTAATTAAATTGCTTGATAGAAAATAAAAACACATGCACAGGGTCACTTCAAGTCAAATTTATTTGTACGGCTCTATTTAGACATGAGGTAAATCAGAGCGTGTTCACAGAGGGAAAGAAAGTTTAAAACATACGATAGTGTGTATGATGTGCACGCTGTGTCGAGTACACAGCGTGCACATCATACAGTACTATACCGGGTCAAGAACATAAGCTACCTTCAGCTGCTGATGCACAACGGATGGACCGTTTGATCTGACGCAGACAGTCTTGGCAGTGGCAGGTATCCCCTCACACTCTTGAACCTCGATGTGTTAACCACTACACTATGGAGCAATGGTGTGAATGTTATATTAGAAGTGCAGAACTGAACTGACCTTCTATTACAAGCTTAATTCATCCCAACTGAAAGCAAAGACAGAGAAACGTCTGTATCATGACAGCGTAGCTGACCCTACAGGATAACTAGCTTGTGCAGCAAATGATTATTGAATGCAAGCTGGATTCAGTGCAGTTTTTGGCTCCGCCCCGTAACCTTTGAACCATCATGAGATTATGTCTTAAGATAGATGACAGATCATTTTTTGTTTCTTTGTAGTATAGCGCTGTTTGTCAAAATGTTTGTAAAACTACAAACTAATTAGTTGTTACATTTTGATGGCCTTGTTTCTTAAAAAGGTTCTTGTAATGTTTATGGTGTTTATAATGTACTGAATCTTGTGCCATATGCTTTTTCTTTTTCCTCTTTCTGAACTGTGAAAACCTGTACTAGATTTAAGCAAGAGTAAAACACTACCATTAATATAAACCATCTAGACTTGTTTATCCAGAACGGGCCTCGCTGGACTGAGCTGGGATCAACACGCCCAACACTCCTCTCTGAACTCTAACGACCAATCTACGAGTCGTTTCTGGGTATTTTTGTGCACGTTTTGTGGTTTTGGTCAGAATCTATTGAAAATATGTCACTCTGTCAGTCTTATATGTATTTGACTGGATTGTTTTTCATACTTGTGGGAACACCATATGCTCTATTAAATGTTGTATACTGTGCAAAAGCAGTTTTCTCCGTAAAGACGACACCTCTAAATATCTGGACGGTGAATTTAAAACACTGAGCATTCAGACCAAATGTTGGTCGAGCTGAGGCTTCATATCATCCACATGATACCTCAGAATGTACACAAAAATAACATGCGTGTGGCTAACACGTAGCACTTTAACAGGTCCCAGAAATCCTCATGTTGATTAGTCGTGCCGAGCGCTTGAAGACAGCAGATGGGTTGTCATGACGGGGGAATGTGGGAGCAGACACTCTGTAATCAGGCTGTCCATCTCAACACTGGCCTTCAATTACTTTGCAGATGCTCACACGATACCTCCTTTCCCTCTTCACTGAAGCCTGAAACACTTGTTCTTGCAGCAGTGTAGGTGAACCAGAGCTTTCTATGTAATATTACATTTCTGTGTGCAACTATTTTACAAATTAGTTTCACAATTTCTGAAGGGGGCGGGGCTATGGCCTTAAATGGTACACTACACAGCCTTCAATGAGGAGCTGGGGACACGCTATCAAAGATCATCATTCAATGACACTAGCAGCGGTGCTGTCTCTGCTGTGATGATTATCATTTTCAATGGTAAAGCAAAACAATCCTTAATGCATTAAAAAAAATAGCAGAGATGGTAAATGGCCTGTATTTATATAGCGCTTTACTAGTCCCTAAGGACCCCAAAGCGCTTTACACATCCAGTCATCCACCCATTCATCCACACATTCACACACTGGTGATGGCAGCTACATTGTAGCCACAGCCACCCTGGGGCGCACTGACAGAGGCGAGGCTGCCGGACACTGGCGCCACCGGGCCCTCTGACCACCACCAGCAGGCAACGGGTGAAGTGTCTTGCCCAAGGACACAACGACCGAGACTGTCCAAGCCGGGGCTCGAACCGGCAACCTTCCGATTACAAGGCGAACTCCCAACTCTTGAGCCACGATCGCCCCATAAGTGAGAAGTTATCAATGTATTTGATTGGAAACGAGACTACAGCCTCGCTGCTAATTTCACACTATGTTCAATCCGTTGCACTTTGTTATTAGACTGTTTTCCAGTCATTCAAGCATCATTTGCAAATGTTTAATCAGACTGTTTCTTACTGTCGATCACTTAAAACTGTCAAGTTATCTTTGTGACTCAGTTCAATGAAAATTTTAATGAATTAAATATGTGACTTAAAGGCAAAATGAAGACATTTAAACTCAAATTCTAAACTTAAAGGATCATTTGAAAAACCTTTTAGAGGTTTTAAAGAATTGTTTAAGACATTAATGGGTTGGTTATTTTGGGGGTTAGCCTAGTGCAACCAAAGAATACAGCAAAGGTACTGAGACATGGCGTCAGGCCACTCGTATACGGTAAATGAAAGGCTTGCACTTGGAACTTAAAAACTTTCTTGGGTTTCAAAGAACAACTTCTAAAAAACTTCAAGAGGAAACTACTGCAGCGTAGAGAAGGGGACCTTATTTCTGTCTCCATGAACTCTTTCAGCGTAGCTTTGTACTATTCACAGCTCAAAGTAGCTTTCTCTTTGAACTGTGAATATTTCCACATTAAGAAGCTGCTGTCAAGTGTTTTCACAGGTTAGTCTTATTCTGTATGTCTGTGAAGGAACGTCTCTTTCAGACAGCAAAAAAGGCCATGAACAACTGTATTACACAACTTTGGCTCTTTGCAGACATCAGCACAGACAGCATGCTAACGGTAAGCTAGCCAAGACTGAAGTGAATGCAGGCTGCAGCATTCACAGCCCAAACTTCAACACAAAGAGCAGTGTTGAGTAGTCAGTCAGTAGAACAATCGATCTGAAACTGAGCACTTAGAGCAACGTAAAGGCTGAGGTTTTGATGCACATAAATACATACATGCACTTTTCCTACTGTGTGGCAATTTTAGCACAGAAGTCAAACTGTACAACGTTGTCATCATACATATTCACACTGGTCTTTGCATGTAGCGTCATAGGTGCACCTCTCATGAAAACAGGCCCAACTGAGCAGCTTTCCCATCCATAGATGGTCCTGGTTTCTGTGGGAAATATGGTGTTGGCTTTAAGCCACTACGTTTCCAAATTCAATCTGAATACACCGTGCTAGTAGTGTCATAGCTAACTTTTGGTTTTGGCCTTCCAAGTGGAACTTCTTGATAGTAAAATAAAGCTTTTTGTGACGCTGAGTTCACTACAAAGGCTGAACGATGGTGTGCCGGTCATCACGTGAAGACTTGCATCAATGTTACTGTCATAAGCCCCGAGTTTCTCCTGACGCATTAATCAATAAGTGTTGGTTCGAAATAACTTGGGCACAGAGAAAAAGCGTTTTGAACGTCTGTGTGAATGAAACTGGTAGTAAAGAGCGTTTTTTTAGCGCTCAAGCAGAGAAGCAACAACACGATGAACCAATGGGAGTTCATGTGATTTTGTTTATTTAGCGTATGTACAATAAAGCTTCATCACACGAGGCTTTCTCAAAAAACAACATCCGTCATACATACACACAAAAAACACACCATCTCAATCTGCTCAAAGCAGTGGTCAAAGCAGTGGGCGGAGCTTTTACTCACTGTGGAGTTTCCACGGGGAGGGCTGTGAGTGGGGGCAGAAGCGTGTGAGTTCAGTGGACGAGGAAAAGCAGCAGCAGCGCTTCATAAAACAAATATTGCACAAAGATCAAAAGACAGCTATAGCAACCAGTGTGTCAATATCCACAGCACATAAGCAACAGATTAACCACAGCAGACGGGAACATTTCTGATCTTGTTGGATCTTCAGTCGGTAACACTGGAGTGTGAAGAGCAGATTGTAGGCTCGTCTATGCAGATCTTCACTCGTGGCTTTTGAATAGGTCAGCTTCACTGACTTCACCCATTCACACCTGCTCTCCACTGACAAAGTGACGTTCAACCAGAAGCCACAAGGACACAGAGCGAGTCACAGGTGAACATCAGAGACCAACTGCTGTCAGCAAAGATGAGACATTCTCATAGTCACAACAGTGAAGAGGTTTGCCTTTACACCTGCTGCTCCTGTACTTCATTCACTGCAGTGTTTTAGCTCCTCATAACTTACACATGAAGTCTATTTAACAACAAAAGGCTTCTTCTATTCGAGCGTTTCATACAGTACATCTCCTTCTATAGCATCACATGACATGTCACAAGGACTGTGTTCAGGGTTACGGGCAGATTTCCCCAACACGCAGATGTCTTCTTGTTCTCAGCAGCTGTAAACAGTGAATGAAGATCATGGCGCTTTGGGAGCTATAGCTGTTTTTTGACACAGTCAAACAGACTTAATGCTCAGCATTTTAAAGGACGGAGGGAGGGTGGTGCCAAACAGCTGTGTACAGACACAACGTGGAAAAGAACAGACATTCGTTTGGAAACAACTTAAAGGCAAACAATCAGGATCAAACCAGGTGTGGATTGAAAACACAGGTGCTAAAGCGGTTTCAACATCACACAGGCTCCCGGCTCACATTCAGAGATCATGTCTCTCTCACACTTACCAACAACGTGCCACAGAACCGCTGTGCACACCGGAGGAATGTTCTCAACGAAATATAACATTTACAGAAATATTCATAACTCGATGGGATCATCTTGCACCCAGGGACATTTAAAGAACAATAAAATAAAAACAACAGATTGTCTGAATACAGACCAACCAATCAAAACACTGAGGAAAACAATATATAAACGACACATGTGCAGAAGTGAAACCCCACCGATCGCTGTGATAACTCAAACATTTTACAAAAGAAAAATCAGGACTGCTCGCAGGATCCTTCAGCCAACAATACAAACCCTTGTTGCTCTTCATGTTTCATAATTGTTCTCCAAAATAAAAGGTAAGACAGCAACCTGCATTAAATGCATACAGTGACATTCTCAGGTCGCAGGAAACCAAAGGGATCAATGTGTAGCTGGCGTTCGATAACTCACGTGCAACTTTCATTCTTCCCTTTAAAAACCTCACGCATGGAAATCAGTAGATCAATAGCGGCTTTACCGTACGGTCCTTGTAAGGAACGGCCTTGAAACTATTTTCATTTTGACATGAAAAAGGAAACAAACAAATTACAGGTGACGCTCGACGCCCACATCCCCGTATTTTAAATGCAGTCTTATTTTAGTGCAGAGCCTCCACACAGATCTGCTCTTCGGTAATGTCGTCCAGCAGCGGCACATCTACGGGGCTGCACATGTCGCTGTCGTAGACCTCTGTCCCCAGGAGCGCCTCTTCCTCCAGACCTTCTTCTTTGCCCTTAAAGCCTCGCTGCTCTGAAGGAGAAGTGCTTTCCACCGACTCCAAGTCCTCGATCCCTGCGCGGTAGTGAATCATGAGCAGGGTGAGGGCCTGGAGTCTCTCCCCTGACTTGGCCAGGGCAGTGCTGATAAGGGCCTTGCGGCGTGCATCTGTGGCTTCCCTCTCCTCCAGCAGAAGGGTGTTATTGTGCTCCAGCTCCTGGTCAATTTCCTGTTGCAGTTTGTCCAGCATCAACTCCAACTTCTGGGAGCGCTCGTCTGTGGGCAGCCCCCGGTAAAGGTCGCGACCTATCTCCTTCACAGCTATGAACACACTGTCGTCCAGCCCGCCCTCCTTACGTACCAGTTTACTGCTCCCACCGCTTCCAGCTGGCTGCTTTGAGGGGCTGGCACCACTGGTGTACGTTTCAGTATCGCTGCTTTCATTGTCAGATGTGTTGGGGGTATGTTTAGGCGAGGGCTCCACCGCTCCCGGCACCACGTCGGCTACCTGTTCGGTAAACCGAGCCTTGGGCACCTGGCGAAGGTTAAGCAGACGGGAGCTGGTGTTGATAATGTGGCGAGTTAGACCCGTGGTGGCGCGGTTTATGGTGGATTTGGCTTCGAGGTCAGCTCCACGGCGTTCGGCTGTGGCCACACAAAAAGGATTTTCAGTGAGGCACTTCTCCTGGCACTTTTTGTGGCAAACATAGGCGCAGACCATGCACTGAGAGGCTGCCTTGGTCCAAACCTTTTTCTTGCAGTACTCACACCAGGTGGGGTTCTGGAACTGTGTGTCCTGGAAGTTATGACGGACCTCCTGCAACTGCAGCGCGCTGTAGGTCAAGTCCTCGCGTGGCGCTGCAGGGACGGGTTCCCTCTCCCTCAGGTCCTCCTCCTGAACACTGCCCTCTGTTTCTCTTTCCACCAGCCCAACTGGATAGTCCAGCTCCCCCTCAGCTAAGTAACAGAAGTTTAAAGTAACATCTCCATAACACAGCTTCTCATTGAAACCTTTGTGGGTGCTGAGACTGCGTAATGCAGTGCGACTGACGTTAGCTCTGGGCTCTGGAGCCCCCAACCTGAAGGTGCTCTGGTACTCTCCTGAAGATGTGGCCATACATTCCAGAGCTATGTGCTCCAACTGGAGGCTCACATGACCCAGGCATATCAGACTGCCCAGTTTAAAGGGATCTTTGCACCACAGGGCCACATTAAGGTATTTATGGTTGCTCTCTACCTCAAACACCACAGATGCCTTGGACCAGTGTGCCGTTTGGTTACGAAACATGGTTTCTGTGGATTCCCACAGGGAGTGGTCCTCTACACTGTCCCGTGTACTGGAGGAGCTCTCCGATGCTTTGTCCTTTGCTTGATCGGCCTTGCTGCTGCTGCTGGTCACAGTTGATGGAAGTACCTCCTCACTCATGTCCGTTGCCTTGCTGGACTGTTTCGCCTCCGTTTGTTTGACGCATGCCTTCTCGGTGGCAGACTTGTCCTCACCGGGTCCAGCGCGCTGAACCTTTTCTGGAGACTTTTCTGAAGCACTGGTCGTCTTAGTAATGGAAGGAGCAGCGGTGACATTAGCAGCTGCAGAATCCACACTTTCCAAAAGGCTCGTTTCGGAGGATGCCGACGTCAACCTTATCTGCGGTCGTGGTGGAACTGGAGGGCGGGAAGGGGGAGGTGGGGGAGGGACAGTAGGGCGTTGCAGAACCTCCCCTGGATCACTACTGGTCTTTTGTGGGGAGGGCTTTGGTGATTCTTTGGGCTGGGGCTTTAGTGGTGACTGGAGACCCACCAGGTTTAACTTGCGGTTGAGGATGGGTGATATAGTACCAAGAGGCTTAGAAGCCAGGTTGGCTACAGTCCTTTTGGGGCTTTGGTTTACTGTAAGTAAGAAATCCTCCTTGGTCTCACTGATAATTGTGGCACTGCTATTTTGCCCAGCAGTGCCACCGCTAGACTTGGATTCCACAATCAACTCTTCAAACTCAGAGTCTACGTCTTTGCTGTCAGACAGGTCAGAAAGGGTGCTGATGGGGGCTGGCTCTTCCTCATAACCTGCTTGCTGGGACATGAAACCAATTTCTTCAAGTCCTTCCTGCAGAGCTGCCGGGTTTCCCAAAGAGGGAGTCTGATGACGTACTGGTCTCTCGTAAAGTACCAACACCTTTTCTCCGGCCTGCTTTAACAGTTTTGGTACCTGAACCGAGGACGTCACTTTAACACCTGTTAACGAGAAAAGAAGAATGAGATCATGCAAGTTTCAAATTAGAAGTGCAAAGAAACGAATGTTTCATGTTAGAAAGTAACACAAACACCTCGGACCTCCAATTTCAATGAGACGATCACCCTTTTGCAGCTCTGCCAAAGCTGCTGGGGAGTTGGGCAAAACTGTCTCGATGCAAACATGCACTGCATCGCCCTCACTGGCAGTGACGTGCCTGAACGTCATCCCCACACTGCCACATGTCCCCTTGATAATCTCCGTCTGATGCAAGAGAGAAAGAAGGAAAAAAAGCACATTTAAGACTACGACCGACTAGTGGTTAAAAGTCACAAACGTTTACAAATGTTTAACTTTGTATAGTAATGCAGTGTGAGAGAGGTTTAATGTAGTCATACGCTGTTTTGGAAGAAAGTGTAAATAATTAGGTCTGAGAAATAAAAAATATTGCAAAAATGAATTCGTTTGTTTTTTGAAGCTCCTTCCAATGAGTCCGAGTTAGCAGGTTACTGTGTTTGAAACGGTCACAAACAGCGTCTTGAATAATCCGACCCCATCTTTGAGACCTGATGGGCACCTAAACCGAGCACTGTTGAGCACAGTGGGTGCCCCCACAGGTTTAAAACTTTCCTTTTTGCTACAGCATATAGTTAGGGCTGGATCTCTGAAGCTTAGGCTGCTGGGGGATTCCCATGATGCACTGAGTTTTTCTTCTTCATTCATTTTTAATCAATCTTTTTGTTAAACCCACTAAATTAAAGCTGAAAGCCTGCACTTCAACTCCATCCTAGTTGTTTTATTGAAACTTGATTGTGGTAATGTACAGAACCGATGGTAGAAAAAAGCTGATATTTTGTGACCTAACTGGATGTTCCAGGATGAAAGAGCAGGTGGAAAACACATGAAGAGACCCATGTCTGGTTTACAGAGAACAATAAAGGGGGGCTGACACGATGTGAGCAGACTGAGACAAACGACTGTAATCTCCCTGCTGTGGATTTGTTACAGTTCTGCTGGAAGGCAGTGAGTGAGTTGGTGCTGTCCATGAATAAGCATCTGATCTATATAGTCTGCACAGTTGGTTAAGGTGCACATGAAGTCAAACATCACATTATATACTGTTTATAAAAACTGATCCATTCTCTTTATGTCAAATGTTTCTTATTTTAAAATTTCTCATTATACGGGATAAGTAAGCTTAACATTTTAAACCTCTCCATTTTCATTCATCACACAACTGCGGGAAGCAGAGTCAGCACTGATGCTTCCCAGCACCAACCAGCAGAGCGTACTGCAGGAGTCGGCATGGCCCCCTGCCTGGGTGGGTGTCCTCCAAGTACTCTGCTTCCCCTCAGCTACACTAACTGGTGTTTCTAAATGATCTACCCAACATACAGTGTGTTTAAACAGAATAAAGAGCGACATGTTAGCGTGTAGCTGTCAGTGTGTGCGTATTTGCCTGCACCATTGTGTCGCACATTGATAAAATCTGGAGCAGGACTCCAGTCATGCATGGGGCTGGGAATAATTCAGCTCAGTGTGAGAGTCTTCATTGTGCTTCATTAATGGGCTCACTGGTTTCCTTTCTCGTCTGCCTCACAAACAGCATCACCACTTGCTTCCTGTGTGTGTAGTTGTATTACTGATATGTTGGGTACAATACAGTTCCATTTGGGGAGAAAAAGAGGTTCCCGGCGAAGTGAATCGTGGAGAAGGGTAAGTAGTGGACACGATCTGGTCTCCAGGAAATGAAGGTAAGTTAATGTAATGTTCTCTGAAATGATTAAAAAAAGATTGAGTGTGTGTCTCAAGATTTAATCTGATCTGGCCATGTTGAAGACTATAACACTGCAGAGTCAACAGGTTGCTGCAGGCCAAAATGAAGACGTTAACCCAGCACATCCTACAGGCACCTACTGCATAACACATGATCAAAAATGCACTAAGTGTGCAACTGTGAGTCATGCTCATGCTAATGAGAATTACAAAACGATTCAATGACTGATGTTTATATGAATACAGGCGTGTTTACTTTTGGTTTTCTACACTCTTATGAAGAGTAGGTTTTAATAAACACATTACCAGCTGTACAACGTTATAAAACTGGTCTGGTTGTGCTTTGAGGTAGGAGCCAAAAAGGGTGTAGTTTGTGGGTGTGATCACCCGTGTGTACACCTGTGAGCATGGACGCGCTTGTTTTTAAAAGGTTCCTTCATGTAACGATCTGCTAGGGAGTGTGGGGGGGCCACAGCCCCGTCCTCCAGGGCATGAAGCAGGTATGGAGGAGATCAAGACTCCAGACATCCAGAGGCCCCCAGAACACAAGGCTCCTACCTCAAAGCACACTGTGCGCTGTCGATCTTATGTGCTGCACAATAATGTTTAATATTTTGTATTTACTGTTATATTCCCATATATCATCGTGATGTTGTTTATTGTATTGCTCTCATTTTCTTCTGCTTGTTTTATTTTTTCTTTCTCAACAGGTGATCCAGATGATCGATATATGCATTTTTTTGTCTGCTTATTTAGTTGGTTTTTGTTTTTTGCCCTTTATCCCTGTCCCTCTTCTCCGCTGTTTCCCCCCCCCCCTCTTCCTTTCTCCCTTTTCTTTTCCTCATTCAAGTCTGTCCCGTATCTAGCAAGTGAAAATAAAAAATAAATAAAATAAACAATAAAAGGTGAATCAAATAGACCATTACGGCAAGGCTGGGATGGTCCATTTGGTAAAGTAAATCCGTTGGGCATCTTTTTTCGCCTTTAGAGAACAATTCTGATGGCAGAAGAACCAAACGGGACAGGCAAAAATAAATAAATAAATTAAAAAAATAAAATAAAAAAGAATTCTGGTTGTGCTTACTGACCTCAACCGATTTTATGTGCTACACGGCGCTCAAAAATATTTTAATATGACTTTGGTGAGCTACGAAGCCGCACCGCTTGATGGACTGTTGGAGCATTACGGCTACCGTAGTCAGGAGCCTCGGAGAGGAATCTGGGTCCTAAACTCTGTCGCTTCAGGTCCCAAAGTCAAACAAACACTGCAGCATCACTGAGAGTTAAAAACGGTCTAAATTCTTTCATCTTTAATAAAATGATCAGCGTTGCTGCTTTACCAGGTGTAACAATTAAGTTTAACATCCAGGCATCCATGAAAACAGAATTTATTACATTTAACAGAGTTAGAAGTTAGCAGGGAGTTAGCTCGCTAGCTTCCACCTAAGCATGACATACCATGTTCTGACTGAGAGATTTCTGAAAAAATTCAAACGTACAGCTCTGTTATCACTTCCAACATAAATGAAGACAGAAAACTAAACAGCAGTGACGTTTGTAGGGTTACTGAAGTTGGGCTAGCTGGTATTTAATGATGTGCTACCTGACTGCTAGCGACACAGCTATGTTAGCATAAACACAGTGAAGCTGGAGGATGAACGCTAACTCTTTTCACTCGATAAAAGTTAACGTGAGGGTTCCCGATGGTTAGGGACAAATGTAATCGCATGGCAGGATGCTGTAAAGGGACCAAACTTCAGCAGGAGAACAACTGAGATAATCCATCCACAATACGAGGTTAGTCATTCATATACTGCAACAACATGGGAATAGAGCAGCTGTGAGAGAATTCAGCATTAATGAATCAATGGTACAGAAGTGGAGGAAGCAAGAAGAATGAGTTTAATAAAGTTAGACTTATCTGACTGTCTTGTTTAATGCGCCTTACGTATAAGAAAATATGGTAGTTGTAATGTGTGTCTATGAATGATAAAATAATTTCACTTCATTTAGACAACATTTATATATCACTAAGGTATTAACTAACAACTCTGCAAACACAGTGGCTGACTGTTTTATTTATTATCTGCTGCATGATACACTGGCATACGGCGGGGAGGGGGCGGGACTTCAGGTTCTGAAAGGTGAGAGTAGGTGATGAGGAGCAGCCTTGTAGCTGTGTGTATACAGCTGCTGTACCAATGCCTACAATAGATTTGCAGGAGAACACAAGTCCATCCTGCTCAAGTGCAAATACACACACACACACACACACGTGCGCAGTCACTGTCACTCATATGCACCCAATTATACAGCAGCACAAAGGCCCAGTGCTAATATTAGCTCGTTTTCAAGACATAAATCTGCAGTTTCATTTGTTTAAAAAACAAAACCCTCCTAAACCTGTTCTATTAGTTTGTATTTAAATACAGTGACCAAGTGTAGAAGGAGAAATTGAATATATGAACATAAGAGTAAGTTTACTGCAAAGTCAGCCACATTTAAAATGTGAAGGATTCATGGTCTTATAAACATGGTTCACATGGAAGTCAAACTTGGGAACCTCTAGCCCAGGGGCGTCCAACTCCAGGCCTCGAGGGCCGGGGTCCTGCAGGTTTTAGATGTGTCCTTGATCCAACACAGCTGAT
Organism: Astatotilapia calliptera; assembly: GCF_964374335.1. NCBI lineage: Eukaryota > Metazoa > Chordata > Actinopteri > Cichliformes > Cichlidae > Astatotilapia > Astatotilapia calliptera. The sequence goes on along the minus strand of NC_137434.1, from coordinate 33,212,786 downwards.
TTGAATGGCTAAATCACCTCAACATGTCCTGAAGTTCTCCAGACGCCTGGTAATGAACTCATTTTATTTAGGTGTCGTGACCCAGGGTGAGATCTAAAACCTGCAGGACACTGGCCCTTCAGGCCTGGAGTTGCCACCCCTGCTCTAGTCCATATTTGCCATAGATATTCCCACACAATATCCCAGGCACTTTGCTGTGTCCATCAGTGTACGATGTCCCAACTTACATGCTACATGTGGGGGACCTGACTGCTCTATGAACCTGGTGCATAATAAAAAAAAAAAAAAAAAAAAAAAAAAAATCAGTCTTTGTTTACACAGTCAAAATGTAAACAAAGACGCTGTGCGTAATAAGCTTCTACTCTACGTAATTCAGCTTCTACTGCGTGACTGACAGCCTGGAGTTTGAAATCCACTTCGTAAACACGTCTCTGAACAGGTGCCATTTATGGTCCTTATACACACACAATACGCTAATATTACGTTGAAGCACAGTGCGTATCACTCCGCGAGGCTCCTCGGTAGCCGTTAGTGATGGGATTTCCGGCTCTTTTTAGAGAACCGGCTCTTTCGGCTCTGAACCGGCTCTTCAGGTTGTTTTGTTGCTTTAATTAATTTATTATTAACAATAATATAAAATTATGCACAAAAGGAATTACTAACGTAAAAAAAGTGGTTTTATTTATACATGTTTATATATAAATATATGCAGTGGCCCCTAGAGACAAAACACATACAAACTCCAAAACACATTTCTAGCATAAGTGATGTAGGTAGCTCTGAACTTCCAAAACAGAGCTACCTAGATCTCGTAAATTACACAATTGAAAGCATGAAAGCATATGTGTATTTGTGTATTTATACACAAGCATTCATATATAGTCAAATAAAAAATAAAAAAAGTTCATTTTCCTGTTATTACCACACACCAAATCCGGTCGTTGGTACTTGCTGGCTTGTGTAGCCACTAGGTAACAAAAGCTCAACACTGCCCCCTAGCATCCTGGAGCACTTCTGTTGTGTTTTGTACGTGTTTTGAGTTTTTATGTGCTTCGGAGTTTGTACGTGCTTTGTCTCTAGGGGCCACCATAATTATACTTTTATTTATTCACTCCACATAAAATGTAATAAATAAATCATATAATACAAAAATCAACTATTCACATTTCAACTTTTCACTATTTAAATTTTCAGCTTTTTCCTTTTAAACAAATTTAAAGTGAAACAACACAAAACACTGCAAACCACAACACAATTAAATATAAATTAAAATGTGAAAACAAAAAGAAGATGCACATTCTCTGTCATATGGGCCTGCATGAATAAACTTTCTGAATCCTTTATCATCCGCAACTGAAAATAGTTGTGGATGATTACTATACCTTTCTAATGTGACGCTGTTGTCCCTGCTCTCTCTCTCTCCCTCCTGCTCTGTTCCTGTGCTACTGAGTGTAACTACCGCCCCTCCCCCCTCTGCCCAGCGCAAAGCACAAGGCTCGCACGCGGAGTGACGCGGGAAGAAAGTGGAGAGAGAGGGCGAGAGAAAGAAAGAAAAAAAAAAAAAAAAAAACCACGGCTCGCGTCGTTCACGTCAAAGATCCGGCTCTAAGAGCCGTTCCACTCGCGACCGACCCATCACTAGTAGCCGTAATGCTCTGACAATCCATCGAGCGGTGCAGATCCGTAGCTTAGCAAAGTTGTACTAAAACATTTGACAGATTGCTGAGCGCTGTGTTCCACATTACATCGGTTCGCGGCCATCAAGCACAACCAGAATTCATACAAAAGGTACACCGTCAACTTTTGAGAGAATGAAAGGATTCCAGGCTGTGCAGATGGTGTTAGTATGCTTAGCTCGTTAGCGTGGTCAGCTCGTTAGCGTGGTCAGCTCGTTAACACGTTGACGCCGTCCAGCCCCACGCACGGGGCGATGCGCAGTAACTCGTTAACGGAGATTTGCCGTGTCCATCTTGTCGCTGCCTGCAGGTGAAGCGATGGGGGAGGAGGGGGAGCTGTGTTCAGTGAAGGAGGGGCGAGGCCGAGTAACGTTGCGTAAAGACAAAAGTGGACGAAAGAGAGGCAAACTTGTGGTTCCACAACTATAATTATAACGTAACATAGACTATATCGATATAAAGGATATCGTCACATCTTATATCTCGTATAAAAATATATCGATATTTTTAAAAACTCGATATATCGGCCAGCCCTACAACAAACTGTCAGGATCAGCCTGATATTATTTGTATCCCACAGTAACTTTACTGTATGGGGAGCTAACACCTCCAAAATGTCAGGAGTAGTTAGTCATAAGAAGTGTTTGTGAACTAAAAATCAAGACTGTGGGATCCTGTTGGTCCGTGGTTTGGAGAGCCCAGCGCTGCTCCCGATGGAGGGGAAGCTAATTCTGTCGGGGAGACCTACCTTGGCACTTGTGCAGGTGAAGCCAAATGCAGGATGTGCTTCATCATATGTTCTAGTGTTTGGCTTGGTTTGGAAACATATTTGGCGATGCTTCATTTCTGCTTTGCTTTTTTTCTTTTCTTCTTCATACCGCGCCTCACAGTTACACTTCAGCTCTATAAATATAGAGTTGGGTGCATTGGTCAAACACTCTGCTCCAGGTATCCAACAGCCAACAGAAAACACTTCACACAGGTAAATTTACTTCATTCGTTTAATGAGTACAAGCCACACAACCCTGTACTACCCTAACAATGCAACTCAGACTGGAGACACCACAGTCATCGTCTGCAGGCCAGTTTCCTGACAACATACAGGAGCAGTAATGAAAGCCAGAGTCACTGCATCAGACGCACCGTCATCGTTTCTGTGTCGTCTTTACTTTTCAAGAGAAAACATTGACGCCCTCAGTAAGTCACTGCTCAGTATAGAAGCAGGCAGGTCGAGTCAGTCACTGGACCAGAACACAAGACTTGCTTAAGTCGCAAAAATTCTACTTAAAAACAAGCAATGCATTACATATATCAATGGGCCAATTAGCCTGTCGCTTGAGGGCAGAGATGCTGGTGTATGGGCTGAAGTAACCTTAGCTCTCTGTATAAAGCATCCATCCATGTAAATTGTTGATTTCAATAAAATTCTTGACAATTACGGGGTGAACAAAGTTCAATAAAAAGTAATATATGGATGCTTTCTCCTCTGACTTCTGATAGAAGGTATCTTCTGTAAATTTCAGAGTTTAATTGCTGTGCAGAGGTAGTTGCTCTGAGGGCTGAGCAGCAGTGTCTAAACTAACCTTGTTAACATCGACTAAGACAACAAGTAGCTCCCGGTTTCTCGTCTCTGAGCAGGAAAGACAAACAAAGAACATCACAACCCTCAGCTGGATACATGTAAATGGAGCAATTCACCATCTATTCTAGAAATCCTGCCTCTTTTATCTACACTGCCACAGAGAACAAATGAAAGGTTAATATGTTCAAATGGCAGCTTTCACTGCTTTAAAGTCGTCTCCTTTACCTGCAGGACAGAAACCCAGACAAGTCTTACTTTGATCTATGAATAAAACACTCACTTTGATAAGACATCTATTACACAATGGTGTATATCATAGGCCTCCTGCAACAAAGAGTCCATACAAATAAATTGGATTTTTTATTTTTATAAAAGACTACGTTTTAAATTACAAAAGAGTAAAATGAAGACATGCTATGAGAGTAGGTTTCCATGCTTAGACAAATCCCTACAAAAGTATTTATATTTAGCTCATTAAATGTTATATGGATAAAATTAGAGAGCCCAAACTATAGAATAACTATATCCTCAAATATAGGGAGGCCGTAGCTCAGCTGGTAGAGCGGATCACCTACTCACATCTTCGATCCCACGCTCCTCCAGTCTACATGCCAAATATCCTTGGGAAAGATACTAACCCCATGTTGCTCTCCGATGCGTCCATCGGAGCGTGAATGCGAGTGAATGTTAGATAGAAGCACCTTAGATAAAGTGCTTGTGTGAATGGGTACAATTGCGTGGATGCACGAGTTGTATAAAGCGCTTTGACAGTAGAAAGCGTTATATAAGAACCAGTCCATTTCAAAGGTTCATGCAAAGCAAAGCCCCTACAAGCAACCCATTCAAAGGGTGGCCCAGGAGCAACGTCTGCCTGTGGCCCTGGCAGAAACAGCATAGTGCAGACGCAACACACCTAGTAGCCTAGCAATATTCAACCCACAGTGCACCATCTACTACACACAGATCAATGCTGATGGTTTCTAAAGATCACAACTTACAAAGGCACCACAATGACAAACAGCTTCCTGCAAAAGAGTTTCCCTGCATCTACAACCAGAGGTGCACTACCACGGCGAGGTCATGTGCAGCTCAGACAGCGCGTCCCGCTGTGTTTGCGAAGAAGATCCAGCGTTTGTCAGACTCTGAAACAGTGAAAGGCTGCATGCTGGCCATGGTGGATGAGGGGATAAATGATGACGATGTATAAGTGAGCGTGACGTCTGCTATTAAGGACAGTTCAAATATTCACAGGGTTAAAACTGTGGCGTCAGACGTGTTTGAAATGCTGATAGATAACCTGAAGAAAACTGATGTAAAGTCTGTAGCAGTAGATGAGTCCACAGACACAACTGATAACGCACAGTTGTGTCGTGTTTTTCATGGCTTACTGCCGTTAGCGGGACACACAACTGGCGAGATAATGTTTGAGAAAATTTCAGCTTTTTCGAGGACAGAGGTCTGGATATGAAGTATGCTTGTGACGGATGGAGCTCCACCCATGGCAGTGAAGTGAGCAGTTTGGCAGCACCGTGGTTGGTGCTGATAACCTTACACTGTCCATCAGACGGCGTTGTGTAAGTAAGCACAGAGCTCAAAACGGACAGCGTGATTGGTTAAGGCGGAGCCTCCAGCACCACTTATTCCGCATGCTGCTCTCAGAAACGTCTGCTGAGCACCGTGACCTGCTACTGCACAATGATGTCAGGTGGTGTCCAAAGGCTGGAGCGTTTCTGTGACCTCAAAGAGGAGATCGCAACTTTCCTCTGCAACAGCAGGCAAAAAACCAGAAACACACTTGAATCGCATACAACAGCTTCATGGCCAGTGTCGGCTTTCTGAGCGACACACTCAAACAGCTGAATGACCCCTTCAGCAGAAGGGGACTAATCGGCCAGAGCAAAGGAAGCGGTCCTTCCACTGACGAGGGGAAGTTCATCCTCGAACTTGTAGCCATGGCACAGGATCTTCGCACCAACGGACCAGTAAAGTTTTGGACTGATGTCCATACACACCAGCGTCTTAACGTTAAGAATGCAGCCGTCGTCATCCTCAGTGTGTTTGGGTCAGCGTGCACATGTGAATCGAACTTTTCACTCAATGAAAAGCAGCTCTCGTTGCTCACCGACTGACAACACGCTTCACCGCTGCCTTTGGATTGCCAAAACCAACCAAAACACAACCAACCAAAAACAAAACAAACCAAAAACCCCCAAAAAACTGTCAGTTGTCGCATTAATGATGTCCGGGTAACTGTAGCCTAGATATCAACATATGAACTGAAGCCATGCCTAATTACAAGCACAAAGCTGTGCTCTGAGCGTGCAGCCGTAAATGTTGCATTCATGTGTTACTGCTGTGGGTTTGTGCACCGATAGGGTTCATTGGTCTTTTTTAATTCTGTTGAATGCACTTTAACAAGATATCTATTTTATTTTGAAAGGGAATTATCAAAATGTTTGTTTTTTATTTCAAATATGAAGAAAAAAGTGTCAGCACTGCCACAGACCTTTACTATTGAAGAAATTCCTACAAGGAGTTGCTGCTTTGGGCTGTCAGACTCTTTGAGATTTAACCTCTGCATTAAGTGTCATTTATATTGTGCAAATTCATAAGGATACTCAAAAGCTAAAAATCATTTGCTGATCCACTTTGAATATACAAAGAAGTCTGAAAATTCAATCCAAAATAAAACAGAAAACCTGAATGGAGTCATGCAAACACTAAAGTGAAGGACGATATTTATAAGGATCTAGAAGAAGAAACAGCCGGTTGCAGACATAATGGCTAAGTTAGACTGAGGCAGCACCTCCTGTCGCCTAGCTGAACGTCTCTTTGGTCTCCAGCATGTCTGGGAGGGTGTGTGCGAGATGGAGATGTGGGGTTGAGCAAATCCTTTTCCTTGTCAGTGCACTGCTTGGTAATTTAATCTAATACCACATGTCAGATCGTTTTGTGTATGGTTATAGGGTACAAGTCGCTGCGAGGCAAGTACGCAGCAATTCCCTGCCACATCAAATTAGCAGCCCCGATGGTGACGAAGGTGGAGTGGGCTGAGGACCAGGCTGCATGGCCAATAGCTGCTCAGGTGTTTACGTGGGTACCTATTAGGATTTTTAACTGTGACGCATATTCTGTAGTACGTGTTCTCAGACACAGTCACACAGGCAAGTGGTAGGTTACAGTCGAAGGACGACTGAACATATTCTCTCTAAGATAAGGGCCTTACATGAACCCGTGGGGACTTTTTTAAAGGGTTAGCTGATGCACCAAGAGGTGCTTAGATGAAACTGGATTGTTTTTCAAAGCATTTGTATGTATGTACATTTAGTGAGACTATTTCGTTTAACCTCCTAGGACCTGGCGTCCACATATGTGGACATCACATTTTGGGTTATTTAGACCAAAGGGCCTGATATCCACTTACAAGGACATTATACTGCTACTGGTCTATTGAAATTTTAAACAAAGATCCTCATATGTGGCTCTTATTTTTCTTAGAAGCAAAAATCGGGTTTAAAAAATAAATAAAATCTGGTAATTCTTTGTTTTTACATTCATCAGGTCCCAATCAGCCCAAAGATCAAAGAGAAATAATGCTGCTGCTGTGGAAGAGTTCGGGTCTTAGGAGGTTAATGGTGTATGTGAAATTGTGCGTGTGTGCATGTACATATGTATGCTATGCAAATTTACACAACCCTGTGTGCAGAACACATACTGGGTGTGCATGTGCACAGAACCTCAGCTACCACTGTACACATGTTATAGTCTTTGTATTCTTCTGCTGCTGTGCCTGAGCTGTGGTAACGCACACATTTCCCAATAAAGTCTCATCTTCAATCCTTAAATACACTGAACTCACACATGGTCAGCATTGGAAACAAAGCTGCATTCAGAGTTAAAATAATGTATCACCTGATTCTGATTCAGCTTCTATGCTGAAGGTGGTTCTTTTATGCGTTCATGATTGACTGAGTCCACTCAGCGTATCAACCAACCCCACAACCTAAATAAACTGCTGTTTTGCACATATATGGTGTTGACAGAGTATTGGGTGTAGGGATGGGTACCGGTGTCCGGTGCCATGATGGCACCGGTTCTGACATAAACGGTAGTAACCAGACCGAAAAGCAGCGCACATTTCGGTGCTTTATTTCGGTGCTTTTTTTTCCTGAGCTGTGATACACTTCTAGCCAATCATTTTACGTTTCCGAGGATAGTAGGCGGGGCCAGGTACGTACGTTCTGTTAGAGCAGAGCTACAGATTAAAAATGTCCAAGGCGAAGCGGTCAAAAGTCTGGCTGTACTTCACAGCAAAAGATGCAAACTCAGCAGCAACAAGTGCTTTAAGGTGATACTGTGATACTGTCAAAGGAGGTAACACCAAGAATCTGATGAAACACCTGGCGACGCATAGCGTTTTTTTTAAAAGCCGAGAAATGCGCCGTATTTGATAGCTTGCTGCGAGACCTCACACCGAGCACATCTACTGCGGGTGTGGTGCCTGTTATCGGACCCGGAGTTAGCAACATCCCCAAAAACCCGAAGAGGAGAGTCCTGGCCCCGCCCTGCCAGTGTAGCAGAAATGATGAGGATGATGATGCAGCAGCAGCCGTTCTTCTCTGCGTGAGTAGCTTCATGTTGTTCGTGTGTAATTTACGTTGAGTAGGCTAACCACGTTATTACATTAATGCATGTAAGGTGAACTAGCAAACATCATCATAGCTACATGCGGCTGTGTTCTTGTTTGATGGCAGATACTCCCTTCACCCTGCCAAAAAGGCTAAAATGACCAAAGAAAAAGTGGAAAACAGTTAAACATGAGAGGTTTTTGGACAAAGTTTGTGTTTTTTCCATTGTTTAAGCACTGCTTCCAGCCAAGAGTGATGCCATATATGCCCCATAGCTGCAGAAAAGGCTAACATTGTTATCTTTTTACAAAAAACCAGCTGAACATGAGAGGTTTTTGGACCAATTTTGTGTTCTCCATTCTTTAAGCACCGGTTTGAGCACCGTTTGAGCACCGGCACCATTTCAAAAGTACCGATTTGGCACCGGTATCGGATAAAACCTAAACGATACCCATCCCTAATTGGGTAGATATTAATTTTTCTCCAGTCTTATGTGATCGCTGTAAACTTTAGTGATATGCATGTGCCGGGCGCCTCGATATGAATTTTCAAGTTGCCGTTTTTTTCATAGGAAGCCAGTTTCAAAAGCTTAAAGAACAAAGCAGTTGTTATGGAGACAGGGGGAAACAAAAAGGTGTTTTGCCTAATTTGCACTTGTATGGAGAGAAACAGTGGTGTGGTCGCCCACGCAGTTTCTTTTTGTAGCACAGTCTTTGTCCTGGCATTGAAAAATAATGATCTATCAAGACTGCTACATCATGCTAGTTGAATAAATGACAACAAAATTCAAACCTACTCTGGCTCAGAAAGGATTAAGACACCACTTCCCTCATTATCAAACTGGCATTTCAGTCCTTCCTTTCCTTTAAGCGCTGATGCTCGGTGCTGCCACTGAACCGCTCTCCTCGGTCTGCTTCAAACGACTGCTCAAATGTCATTTTGCTCCTTGCATCTGTGAGGGCCAATCTGACCGACTGGCCACGTAACATTTACTGGTCATGTTTTTGCATTTGCACATTTTCTCACTTTCTGTCCACGAGCAAAAAAAGGGAACAATCCTTAGTGTCCCTCGCTGCCGGCCCTCTGAAAACAGCTACTTAAAGCCACAAACAGTGATTTGGGGAGGAAGAGCACAATAAATATGTTAGTTTTATCTGGGGCTGCTGCATAAATGCACCCTACATAATATCATTTTTGGTAAGAAGTAGAAACCATAAATATACTTACCATCGCTCTAAATAACACTTACACAGCAGAGGAAAAACAGACTAGCCTACGTCACAGCAGCTGACATGTCTTTGTCGATTCCATACATCAACCCTCTGGACTGTTTGCAGTTATACCAACATGAAGTGTGGAATAGGTTACACGGCGGTCTAAACTAATGGTCACCAGGTTTTGCAGAAACCTGCAGATGCACATATGCACAGGTAAAACCAGCCGTGTCCTGATATTTGGGCCGTGTCGTTTTAAACATGCTGTTTCTCCTCGGTGAGCCAACCACTTAAAGCCAAATCTATGACATTTATGTAATTAGATGGCAGGAAGGGAAAATGTCCCAACAGATAAATCCTTTTTTCCTACGTCATCAATTTACAAGCTTCAGATCCAAAAGGAGACCAAACTATTCATTCAGACAACATCTTTATCACATGTCAAATTCTGTATTTGGTGTTTATGGTGAGAAACACCTGCTAGGACATGAATTACCTGTAGTGACGGCTGCCAATTTTAAGAGTCATGACCACTAACAGCTCATTTCTTTGCTATTGAAAGACCTCCAGGATCAGAACAAAATCATTGTAAAGAGTAATATCAACACATCTGTAATATGGCTGCGGCTCTTTGTGTCATGCACGTATTGACTGGTCTATTGAGTTTCTTGCAAGGTAAATGTTTCAGTGGAAAAGCGATAAGTAACAAACAGCTTGTGAGCCCAATCTCTCATGTCTTTAATCAGCCTTTTGCAACATGCAGCCGTTGTCAAATGGAATTAGAACTGGCCATTTCATTGAGACGTGGAAATGGTTGATGAATGCATCACCTGTGTGTGACAGATGTGACAGATGTGACGGCTCCCTCAGCTGCCCTTTGAATATCTAATGGCTGTGCATTTAGACACGGCACACAGTTTGGTTCTTCTCCAGCCTTTGTGCGTTTTTGAGAAGAGAAAACATATCATTACATTGTCTGGTTTCCAGATTTAAAGACCTGCATCGGAGCGAGACACATGACAGCACGTGCAGAATAACCTGACAGTCATTTGGAGAATGTTATACTCAGGCTGGGACACATGCAGTGGATCCTACGAGCACTTACATGTGTTTACTGCACATCAACCAGCCAAAGGATCAGTTTAAATTCTTCATCACAGCAGCACAAGAGGACCAACAAGTCGCACAACAGCTGACACCACCGAGCAGACGCCTGCTCAGAGTTATGTGACAAGAGAGAAGACACACAGAGACACACACACACAGACAGACACACACAGAGACAGACACACACACACACACAGACAGACACACACACACACAGACAGACAGACACACACACACACAGACACACACACACACACACACACACACACACACACACACACACACACACACAGACACACACACACACACACACACACACACACACACACACACACAGACAGACACACACACAGACAGACACACACACAGACAGACACACACACACAGACAGACACACACACACAGACAGACACACACAGAGACACACACACACTCCTCGTGCCTATGGTACGACAACTTTTCTCGTGCCTATGGTACGCTGCGCAGAAAAACCTTGCCCCCCCCCCACACACACACACACACACACAGAGACACACACACACACACACACACAGAGACAGACACACACACACACACACACCTGCTCAGGAGCTTAAACAGCAGAGTAAACATGGACTTGTGTTTATTAGTGAACCACATAATAATAAATGTTGTGCACTCACAGCAGCTGAGACACAATCCTGGCAAACACATGATCTTGATGTTCACTGGCACTAAACTCTTCTGCATGAACTCTGTTTACTTACAAATGAATGTGTTTGTGTTTAAAGGTCAGTTTAAAAGCTGAACTAGTTATCAGCTCTTTGCACTGTCATTGCTACTGTAGCAAAAAGTGCACATACAAAACCATAGACAGGTCCTCATCATATACGTCAGGCTAGTAGGTGTGTGCAGGACTTCTACTCCTTTTCTGAAGTTCAACGTTTGAATCTTAATCCTGTTAAGAACGACAAAGTCATCGCCCTTTGAAAAGGTGTTACTGCATTCTTATGTTCTGATACAGACGTATCATTTGTACCCCACAAACAATGCTGAACAGGAAGTGAAGTACTAGATGAGTCATTGTTGTAGGCTGTGTGTGTGTACTGCTCATCAACCTTTCATCAGGTGTCTGCAGCAGATTAAAGACACAAAGACAGCCACACTGGAACATCAAACAACCACTCTAATGGTGCAGGAGGTGAGAAAGGTGTGTGTGTGTGTGTGTGTGTGTGTGTGTGTGTGTGCAGTCAATATTCACACAGTGAGTATTGACTGCAATGTGAGAAGCCTGTAAAACAGAGTGGAGAAGGATCAGATATTGTGTCTTGAGGAGCAGGTGACAGCTGCAGACAAGGCTCTCAAATGTTTTCAAGATGTGGGAGCTGGGACCGGCTGCATTAGTGGCTAAACGAAGCATCTGTGAAGGCAACGTGCTGAATGATATACACGCAATGATATACATTGCTGCTTTGCAGCAATATATGATGGCATACAGATGTAAGTATTGTTCATTTCAGTACGACAATACTGAATATTGCCAGTACTAACCCGAGTCCTGCAGACTGAACTTTAGGCAGAAAGTCTGATTTTTAAAGCTAAAGCTGTTGCTAAAACATGGAGTTTTTAATCATCCACACACGAACCTCTTCTTAATACTACTATGCAGTGCTCATGTATGTAAGGCTGAATGAGGCACGCTGTATTAAAGCACTATTTAAGAATCAGTCCATTTATAATGAGCCACGCGGTCAATAAAGGTCCGTGTCTACAGTTCTTACATGAAGCGTGACTCGATCATGTTCGCCGCTTCGTTTACAGAGCAATCATTGGATCAGGGCTGCCTGCACATGTGCGGCTCATTGGCCAGCACTCACTTCTGTTTCTGCTTCAGACTTAGGAAGCTCGGCCATAGACAACATCACACACACACAACAAAGCCGCCGACCGTGTAGATCACCTGACGTGTGCTCATACACACATCGCATGTCTCTTTGGTCAAGCTGTCAGCAAGCATCAGCTGAGGCCGGTGAGCAGGCCAGATGTACAAACACGCCCAACAGACACGAAGCCGCCTACTGCCATCCCCCTTCACCTTTAGCACGAACACGCTTCGCATGCACATGTGTGCATTTGTGATACTACACTATACAGTTATTACCTGTAATAAGCTCTATGCCATCACTCCCTGCTGTTAGTTTAAGTGATGAATAACCAATAAGTGGCAGTTTGTAAAACGCGACATTTCACGATAAAGACAACGTAGCAGTTAGACCGCCAACCAGCCCGTCTGCTGCGAGGGGATCTGAAGACATTTCAAACCCATTTTATGAGGAATGTGTTCATGCTGAGAAACCTGTGAATCCTGGCGTCCTATTAAATCCAATTCACTTACAGCAAATATAAAAATAGCCGTCTGCAGCTTATGGCATGAAGCTAACCGTCAGTGACAGCAGGTTATAAACAGAACAACACCCCCAGCAGCACCACGTCTGCACAGCAAGTCTCAGTTTGTACTAAATACTCATGTCAGACACGCTCAGGTGTGGACAGAGAGCTGGGTAACACGAATCATTAAGCAAACACTAAGAAGCACCGAGCCAAATGTCAAAGCTATCAGCACCAGTTTATCGTAACGGTGAATAAACCGTATTCTGCAACTGAAAAGGAGACGGAACAAATAGAGCTCTAATTAAAACGCAGCACGTCTCGTTCACGTATGGACACTTTCTATTGTTTGTATGGACGAGGAAACAGATATGGCATCACATAAGCATGTCACACAGACTGTCAGGGATCTGCCTGAATAGAGAAGGCCCCCTACGTGACGGCAGACACACAGTGCGGTGAATCGCAGCAGCTCACACTGGGCAAAATGCTATTAACACAGGACAGGCAACGGCCATATCTGGCAATCAACAGAGGGAAAGGGAGAGAAAGATGGCGGTTTGACCTTTTCCAGATGGTATAGCCTTTAATCCTTACTACAGAGTCCTGCTGGGGACATGCAGACTGGAGACGTCTGATAAATTAGGCTCAAATGCCACCGTGAATCTGCATTTGTATGTGTTCATTAACAAAAAAGGGACACGAGCGCTTTGAAGTGGGTCCACTTGGAGAGGCCTGTGCTCGTGGCGATGCTCGTCGAGTGTGTTCATGCATCTACACTTTCCACTGAGCAAGGCTGGAGTCACACAGCGCCTTCACTTTGTGCCACCTTTCTGTGAAATTGCTCTAAACGTTATAAACAACAATTGTATGATGACAATTACAGTGTTCCCTCATCCATCCATCCACGGTTAGCCTTATTCAGGTCGGGTCACGGTGGGACTGGAACCCATCTCAACCAGTCTGAATGTGGAGAATACGCAGAGCATTAGTAAAGTGAGGGCCGTTATAAGGACGAAGGACAGCAGAGGTGTTTGAAGCTACTGCAGGACAGGCATATGGTAGGGAGACAGAGGCACTGACAACATGAGAGCAGCGACAGTGAGGTGTGTGGTACGAGTGGCAGATGGGTTTGAGGGGGGGTGGCATTACAACAGGGGTCTGCTCAGAGCCCCTTATGTTTGCAATGGTGATTGACAGGCTGACAGAGCGCGCCACGCGGGAGTCTCTGTGGACTACGATGTTTGCAGACGACACCGTGATCTGCAGTGAGCTTAGAGAGCGGGTGGAGGAGGCACGGTGTGGAGAAAAGATGAATGTAGGTATGAAACAGAACGCACGTGAACTACAGCCAGTGAAGTTTAAATATCTCGAGTCAAACACCTGAAGCAGAAAACAAGAGAGGTGAAGGAGTGAGTGCAGGTAGCGTAGACCACGGCCTCGACGGGCGCGGGGTCTAGCTGTGACAGAAGGATAGCAGAGTGAATGTGCAGTTTACAAGATGGAGGCCTGCTATGATGTATGGTAGGGAGAGGCAGAGCTGGAGGCGGCACAGTTGAAGACGGGAAGGCTTTGATTTGGTGCGAGCAGGAAGGAGCAGATTAGAAACGAGTGCAGGACAAAGTTCAGCCTCCTGCAGCCATAAACACACGTTCATGGAGGGACAGCAAACAAACACTGGACAAAGAGTGTTGGATGGAGCTGCCAGGCAGGAGCAATAGATGGAGACCCCAGAACACTCATGGCTACAGTGAAGGCACACGTGTGACAGGATGCTGCGCTAGTGTGAGGCGGAAGCATCTGCTGTGGCGTCCCCTAAAGGCAGCAGCAGGAAAACACAGCATCTAACTGTCCTCTACAGAGCAGCTTTACAGCCGTTTTCATTCCTTTGTGAAGTCTTTGAATCCCTGATATTCAGACACTGATACAGGCGGAGCACATTTCTGTTTGCTAGGCCTCGTCTTCACGTATCCGAGCGTACACATTCAACCTGTCGACTGTGTTTGTGGCGCTGACGAGCTTATAATAATGGCACACTGTGTAGTCCATACAGACCATCTAAGTCCAGCTTTGGTGAGTAAAAGTCTTTTTACTGCTGCTTATAACCATGAACACACACGTCATGTGAGATTTCACAGAGAGACAAATAAAAAAGCTGAACTTCAGCGGCACAAACCTGATGCTCTGATCGTGTCGTGTAAACGCTGAATAAAAGAAACGCTTGGTGCTGAGATTTTAATGCCCCCTGCTGGACGACAATGCAACTCTCCCAAAGTCATTAAACACCACATGAGAAAACAGTACAGGCCAATTACTGTTCACCACAATAGAAATCATCTTTTGAGGCATCGCAAATGTCATCCAGGAGTGTGTGGCAAGTATACGGGCACCAGGCTGGAGCCAGAGCCACAAATTAAGTCTGACATTTCCCTCTAAAAATGCTCATTAGTCAAACAAGCCGGATGTGATAACTGTAATATCTCTAAATTGCAGCAATTAGAAAAGGTTTGCCGCGGGGACATGAACATTTTCTTTGCCGTGTAAAATGTCAACAATGGGACAATCTCATCAGCCAGAATCAAAATGAGCCTGCATTACTGTCACTATGACAAGGTGTCCAATAAGCAGCACCTGCTAAATAATCTGTGCATTACCCATCAGTCTAATTGAAAAGTGTCCTTCTGAAACTCAGCTGACGGCCTCAGCAATCACACTGGATTGGTACCAATGCAAATATAACTACTTATGTGAGCAAAAACCTGGGTCTCATCTTTGAGCCCAACACAGCAACACAGTTCATCAAAACGCCCTCGATACAGCCTGCTCTCTGTGCTCATGTAGAGCTGTGCAGCAGCGCCCTCTCCTGGCTCGGATGAGGCACTGCTGAATTTTCTAAAACGTTGATGGAAAGACACCAGACACGGCCAAATTCCATCCAGAGTAACTTTGTGCGTTAGAAATGACCTCGACCTGTCCTGTCATTGGGAATAACCAGGACCAATCAGAAGTGGGGATGTGAAGAGGAGGCACAGGACGCCGCGCCGTTTCTCAGTATTACACGTCTGTGGTTTCATGTGTGGACTGGGTGGGTTGTTACTGTGACAATTTTATATCAACAGCATATTTAGAAAGTTGCTCCTGTGTTCAGTCCTTACTTTGACCACTGTATATATTGCTGATACCACCGTCCTGTATTACAACATCGATGTCTGACAGACATGGAGAATAAAGTTATGAAACGAGCTTCCTTTACCTTCTTGATGGAACTGCGAGCCTTCTCCTTCCACTGGTGGCTGCTCAGCTCCAGGGTGCAATGGACGTAGGTTTCTCTGTCATAGGAGCCCAGGATGAACAGTCTGAAGAGCCCCAACAAAAACACATTCAGAGATAGCAGTGAAGTCAGATCTATCCATTGGCCTGAGTGTTTGTAGCTCACCATACTGGACAAGACAGAGTTTGGCCCAAATATGTAAAGGAACTACACAACACGACATGTCTGAGTGTAGCGTTTACACATCCTCTGTGTCGCCTGAGCCAGCACTCCATTGGACTGCCTGTGGGTCAGAGTGTGTGGTCAGCACAGGTGAGCTGCAGGACGACGTGAAGGCTCATGTGATGTGCCTTACTGTCACAGCCAAACACTCAGTCATGAAGCATCTGAGAACATTTACTGCAACATACGCATGTTATCATCAGCACAGGGACCTGTTCTGGATCAGTGCCGTGCAGTCCTGTGAAGAAGCTGACATCTTAATCAAAGTTGAATCTAAATGGTTTCTGGTGCCAAACACAATGCAAAGCCATCCAATGGGCCAGACCGGCCCCGCTGCAGGGGCTTCTGGGACGCCAGTGACTCGACTGGTTTAGATCAGACACATTTAAAAAAGCAGTGGTTTCTTTGCAGGTTCAGACCTGCATGTTAGTGGGAACATGGTTGTTTCGTGGTTTTATGTTTGAGAGCCAATCACTCGTGTGTTTTAGCAAAACCAGCAAACACACAGGTCATCATCATCATCATCTGACTTCTAACCCTCTGTTGGTCTTCCTTGGTCTCTTGTGTTCTGGGGGCCTCTGGATGTCTGGAGTTTTGATCTCCTCCACACCTGCTTCAAGCCCTGGAGGACGTGGCTGTGGCCCCCCCACACCCTCTAGCAGATCATTACATGAAGGAACCTTTTAAAAACAAGCGCGTCCATGCTCACAGGTGTACACACGGGTGATCACACCCACAAACTACACCCTTTTTGGCTCCTACCTCAAAGCACACTGTGTTCTGTTGATCTTATGTGCTGCACAATAATGTTTAACATTTAGTATTTACTGTCATATTCCCATATATCATTGTGATGTTGTTTATTCTATTACTCTTGTTCTCTTCTGCTTGTTTTCTTTTTTCTTTCTCAGCAGGTGACCCAGGTGATTGATATATGCATTTTTTTTCTCTGCCCGTTCTGTTGGTTTTTGTCTTTTGCCCTTCTCCCCCGTCCCTCTTCTCAGCTGTTTCTCTTTCCCTCTTTCTTTCTCCCCTTCTTTCCCCCAGTCAAGTCTGTCCCGTATTCAGTAAGTGAAAATAAAATAAACAATAAAAGGTGAATCAAATGGACCATTACGGCAAGGCTGGGATGGTCAGTTTGGTAAAGTAAATCCGTTGGGCATCTTTCTTTGCCTTTAGACAATAATTCTGATGCAAAAGAAGCAAACAGGACAGGCCAAAAAAAAAAAAAAAAATCATCTGACTTCTCACCACCGACTGTAAACTGTAAACATTCCTACTGTACAAGCAGCTCCTCCCACTTTGCCAGTAAGCCTCTTTGTGAAAAGGACAGAGGGAATGGGAAATGGACTCACTCTCATGGAGCGCTCCCACAAAGCGCTCTATGCAACATGCCACAGTCACTGTCTTCTATGCTGTTAAGTACTCCCTAACTAAGAGCAACCTGGGGTTAACATGTTGCCCAGCAATGTTTGGCAGGCAGACTGGGGGGTGGAACCACCAGCCTTTGCATCAGTACCTGCTCTACCCCAGAGGAGTATCACTCTGTGGCTGTAAAGCAACTGTTACATCCCACGTTTATACAAATCTTTGTGTCTTTAAAGTCTGTAACAAAATAAAACAGTTGGAGCAGAAAAAGACAAACACATGACTGCTTCACAGCATGCAGAAAAATCACATCTTATGCTCCAGTAAACCAAGTCCCCAAGACCCTCTGCAGACCCAGTCTGGACTTAACAGACGCACGAATGGTAAACCAGTGGATGCTTAGCTCCACTGGACAGCTTATTAACCACATGATATTCAGTCAGATGCACTTTGTAGTACAGAAAGGGAGAGACACTACATATTTAAAATGTGATTTAGTAATAAGATCCAGTCATTTGGTGGCCTGTGAAACACAAAGCATGAAAGAAACACACATACATCGACGACACGAGCTAACAAAGGACAGAGCTGTCAGTCAGAGCCAGCCGAGGCTAACAGCTCCAATATACACGTGCCAACCTTGGACAGAGGAGGGCGTGTTTGTCTCTGAAAGGAGACTCCTCTGTCCAACATCATGGACTAATGTACAAGCTAAAGTACACACAGGCAAAATGTGACACCATAACAAGCGGGTGTAGTGCTTCCCTTTGGAATAACACATTCCCAGTGGGCAGGGTGTGGGCCAACATAGCATTAAATCTATCGTTTTTATTTCGATAGCATAACATTATGTAGCTCTTTGACTACGTGACCTTAGCAAGTAGGGTCATCTGGAAAAAAACTCTTCTCTCCCAATTACATGGGGTCACGCTGTGGATAGGTCGCCAGACTGTAGGGCTGCCACGATTGGTCGACTAGTCACGATTACGTCGACTATCAAAATCGTCGACGACTGATTTAATAGTCGACGCGTCGTTTGAAGCTTTGTAAGATCCTGAAAGACGCAGGAATAAGTAGCAGGATTTAAGAGTGTAATAACGGACTGAAACAGAAGATGGCAGCACTGCATGTACAAGGAACCAGCTGCCGTTAAACCCCGAAGAAGAAGAAGCTGTGTCCCAGAATTCATAGCGCAGCCCAGCTCAGTTTCCAACAATGGCGGCAGCTAGTTAGTTTTAATATTACTCTTATTATTCTTTCTGGGTCACAAAATAAACGTTTAACATATTTTCAGGGAGAATGTAGCTGTGTAAACCTCAAATATCTGCTCAGTTTATCAGGACACCACATATTTTCAAAAGCGCTCCGACGTTTTCGGAGACGTCTGGGAGAACACCCCGGCCTGGTGGTGGACTCAAACTCGGGCTCCACCCTGCTCCCCTTTTTAATAATCAAAATCATAAAATCAGCTAAAGATTTTAATGCACGCCGGTGTTACTAACATGACAAGAATGGCCACGTTGAAAAGTTACCAACATGTATTTAAGTTCTGTTGTGATTCATTTCACGTCTTAGTATTTTAATGTACTTTTGTACAGGGACCCAGTTATACAACTATAGATCAAAGTTGCTGTGTGACAACCTACAAACAGAGATGAAGTGTCTCACCTGCTGCACTCAATGAGGCTGACTTTGAGCCGTCCTTCTACCAGCCGGCTGTCGTGCACTGACAGATCCAAATCACAGGCTGAACCGTGCAGAGGCTGCACTTGGAAAGGAAAGAAGGGCTTGTACCTGGAACAAAAACAGCATACGTTCAGTTAGCTGCCTCCTGACAGGGGACACACACTCCCCTCCTCCTTAAACGCGAACTTTAATGGGTTACCTTAAAGTAGTGCCAAGCATGTTTCAGCTACCACTCAGTGAACAGAGAATGCTCAATCTGGTCGTTCACATTGTTATGACAGGAAAGACCACAACGAGATTTTAGTGTGACACCAGTTATTAGGGGTGGGGGAAAAATCGATACTGTGTAGCATCGTGATATTTTGTTTGCTAATAATGTATCGATACAGGGACAGCAGAAATCGATATTTTGTTACAAAAAAGGTTTTGCTCTGACTTCAGAGCATGTTGATCCTTTTTCTGAGCAAGAATCCTGATGCTGTCCAAATGTGTTTAACTGTTTTTTATGGCAGCAATAAACAAGACAGTTTACTGATTTTAATTTAAGACATGTTTTATTTTAATTAAGTTTAAAACTTTTTTTATTTAATGTAAAATTATATTTTGTTTTAATTTACTTTCAAATTCTTCAGTTGCTGAAGGGGCTGCATAGTTTTCATATTGCATAGTTCAGAATAACTGTAATTGTACCAGATGGTTGCATTCAGTTAAGTTGGACTAGACTGTAATACAAACCGTTCAGTTTGTCAACAATAAAACTGAAATGAGAGAAAGACTGAGTGTGAGACTTTGATATTAGATAAATAAATATTGATAAAGTTTACCTTTATGTACAGAATCTGAATATCGCAAAGTATTTAAAAAAATTGCAATAATATCGTATCGTGAGTTAAGTATTGTGATAATATCGTATCGTGGGATGTTTGGTGATTCCCACCTCTACCGGTTATGATACAGCGTTGGTCTAAGCTGCTCGGTAATACTTGTTAGAAGTCTGTTCACATCTGGGAGGGGCTGTGCAAAGACAAATGGAGCAGATGTTCAGCATGTGCACCACCGCAGGCTTCCTGTCCTCGACTCGTACTCCAACGTGGACAATCGGTGGGTAGGCCTGCTGTAGCTTACACATAAATATGTATCAGGGATTTTTGTACGATACTGTGTTTTCAAAGTGTAACAAAATGTAGAAACACAACACGAGTAATGATAATGACATCTGGTTGTAAATATCAGCACCTATTTTGGCCTCTCCCTTTCCTCTGGTGCTCGACAACGCCCAGCCTCATGTGGCGAGAGTATGAAGGTTTTGGGTTCGCCGACTTGCACCCACGCTCGCCTGTCATGTGAGCTGTTGCAATGAAATGTCAGCAACATGAACTGACCTGATTATTGTGCTGTCTTTGAATTCAGCCCTCTGTAGTTTGATAGATCCATCCTTGCCTTCCTTACACATTACCCAGTCCATATCAGTACGGCTATACAGCAGGATATTTCTGCAGGAAATCTACGTCCACACTGTAACTGCAGACTTATTTCAACCATACAGCGTAACACGTGCACCTCCAGAGCAGTGCAACCACTACACTAGCTAAATGCATACCACAACAACTTGAATGGTGTGAAAGGTTGCAGGGTAGGGATAAAAGGAGTTTGCAGTTATGAGAAGTGTTCCTACGAGTCTTATTTTAAATGCACTATTAAATATCTGCCGCAGGTTCTACATACGATCATATTAGAAACAAAGTAACTCAAGAGCAAATATAGCAACGCCACATTGGTGTGTCCGCTGAAACGCACCAAAGAAAAGATGGAGCAAACAGACTCAGTCTCAACTTACTTGGCCCTCATTGGAGGGCGGCTTAAGTAGCACAAAAGAAACATCCACAAATATTTCCAAAAATGAAGTGTTTTTCTTTATTTTAAATATTGTCTGATGAGACTGCAAACGTGAATGCAGATTCTCTCAATCTTAACTGAAGCCCTTCATTGAACGAACACAAACACATCAGTCTGTGCAGACACGTGGCAGCACTGCTGCTATCACTGTGTTTGTGTCACTGAACTAACACAGCCTCAGCATGTTTGTGCTCAGACCTCGGCCTGGTCCGGGCTCCGAGCCGTGCTAAAGGGACCTCTGGCTAACACGCCGGGTTCCTGTCGGGCTCGTAGCCGAAAACTAGCTCTACTGTCTGGGTCAACTTTGCTAGCGACGGACAGAGAGAGGCGCTGAAAGGACTGTACTGCTTCAGAGGCAGCAAGCACAGTGTTCAGTCTCATGCTTGGGTCATCAGCTCAGCATTGATGACATATGCTCACTGACGAGTACAAGTTCATTTTGAGTGGATGCTGTTAAAAGTCATTGATCACTTTAAGCTTGAAGTGGTCGTTGTGTCCTTGGGCAAGACACCTTAACTTACCGCCTACTGGTGTTGGCCAGAGGGGCCGATGGCGCGATATGGCAGCCTGGCTTCTGTCAGTCTGCCCCAGGGCAGCTGTGGCTACAACCGTAGCTGCCTCCACCAGTGTGTGAATGTGAGAGTGAATGAATAGAGGCATTGTAAAGCGCTTTGGGTGCCTTGAAAAGCGCTATATAAATCCAATCTATTATTATTATTATTATTATTAAAAGCGCTCCGACGTTTTCGGAGACGTCTGTTACCCACCAGCTCGACAGCTGACCGGGAGCTCGAGGCTCACTCGAGCCGGCGAGAACAGCGCACTCCCGACGCATCATTTTCAGATCGCTGCGGTCTTTTTGCTACTCAGGTTAAACATGATAAATGAGTCACTTAGATAACTTAAAAATCTTATTGTTTGGCTTTTTTCAGGGTTTGATTTGTTCCTGAGTAAATCGGTTTGGCTGAGATTAAAGTTACAGTTTCACACAAACGGAAAACTGATGAAACAGAATTACTCCAGTGTCCTGTTATATTTGACATAGAAAGAACAGACGCTGAGTTTATTCAACTCCACCGAGATAATCTGCAAATTTCATTCAAGTTTAATAAACTATCATCTTGTCTTTATTTTTAGTGAGCACCTGAAACACTTCCAGCTGTAAGCTCATGATAGTTAGAGCAGATGCTGCTGGACGCCTGATCTGATCAGTCGACTAAACGCAAAAATAATCGGTGACTAGCTGACTGTCAAAATAATGGTTTGTAGCAGCCCTACTTGAAGCTAACAGAAGCAGCCAAATAACTGTTTTAACGGCCCCTCCTTCAGCTGCAAGCAAATGCAGCAGCGATTCATTTACTCAAAGAAAGAACAGCAGCAGCCTGTGTTCAGTAAAAAACATTTAAATAAAACCCACCATGGTGGGAGGGAAACCAGCTTCTTTTTTCCCACTCTAACCGTGTTTACAGGCCGTTCCAGTGTTTCTGTCTGACACACTCGACCAAACAAAGCAAACAAAAAAAGAGGAAAAGAAACCGTTGAAGAGCACAGCTGCTCCGACCTCGGTGAGCTGACCTTTGTCCTCAACTGAAACCACAAGTGAAAACAGTAAACATTGCATGTTTCTATGTATTAGAAGGCTTTTTAAAAACTGTGACAGCGTCAGATTAAATCTGCTTTGGGTGAATGAAAACAAACACACCGATGCTGTAACCGCCGTGTGTCTCTGCACAGAGCTGACAGACCAACCCAGAGCCAGCAGCTGAAGAACTGATCCATGTGCCGGGCTCAGGTTGCACATCAGCAGAATGACAGACTCTTTGGAGAAGCAGCTGTTAGCCTCAAACCACATTTCACTATGAGTGCCGATAAAAGTTCTAATAAAGTTATTTATTCACTGCTTAATGCATTAGTGATATGACAGTTTGCAGGGAGAGCTGTATGATGCCTGGGCTAAAGCTCCAGCACACATTTTGCTCCCAGCTGTGCTACTCAGCAAATCCCAAAGTCCAGTCTTCATTACATCATCTCATCACACTCGCTCTGCACGACTGTGGTGATGCAGGCTCGCATGCTTTAGCTGCAGTACTCTCCTCCGCACTCAGCACAGTGTGTCAGCGGCTGAACAATTAAATTTGCAGGTGAAAGAGGAAACAAAGAGCCACTGAGAAGACTTTAACACCTGTGTAGCATGAACATCTCTGATGCCACCCAGCACACCCAGCTCTGCAGAGAAAACAGGGAAAGTCGTCCCAGCATCTCCTGATACGTGATGTTCTGCTGCGTGGCTCCGTGCATATACTTGGTTGTTTACATAAGCTCAGTTCATTCAGTTTGCTTTTATTTATATTGTGCCAAATCACAGCAGGCGCTGAAGGTGCTTCATGTAATGAATGACCCTCATTTAGAGGGTCAGGATTGATTTTAGAGTCAGCTAACAACTCAACAGTAAATCATAACTCATGGAAATGTTAATCATGAAATATGGACAAAGAAGTTATGCTACAAAACAGAGCATCCACTGTGAAATATTGAACTAGTCAGCCCCTGCCTTTTAAAACAGACCTGTTCATAAAGACTGTAGAGGTGGAAGCGTGACGGATGCTGGTGGAGCTCTCGCATCCTCAGCTTGGCTCTTCAGGCCTGAACTCCATCTGATTTGGCTGCTTCTTTTCCTCCACACTAGGGCTGCCACAAACGATTATTTTGATAGTCGACTAGTCACCGATTATTTTTGCGATTAGTCGACTAATCAGATCATCATCCATTGGACATAAAACTACAGCTTATTGCACCAGCAGCATCTGCTCTTATATAACTATCATTAGCTTACAGCTTTAAGTGTTTAAGGTGCTAACTAACAATAAAGACAAGATGATAGTTTATTAAGTTTTAATGAAATTTGCAGATTGTTTCAGTGAAGTTTAATAAACTCCTTGCTTTCTAAAATATAACAGGACACCGGAGTATATTCTCCAGCATCTCACACTTCTGATAATCAGCTGTCTGCTTGACGTTTATTCAGCTGTGTAAAAACTATAACTTTAATCTCAGCCAAACCGATTTACTCAGGAACAAATAAAATACTAAAAAAAGCCAAACAATAACATTTTTAAGTTATCTAAGTGACTCATATATCATGTTTAACCTGAGTAGCAAAAGACGGCGGTGGGTTTGAAAACGATTTGCCGGGAGTCCGGTGTTCTCACGGGGCTAGTTAGCCTCGCCCCCGGCTAGCTATCGAGCTAGTGGGTAACAGACGTCTCCGAAAACGTCGGAGCGCTTTTGAAAATATGTGGTGTCCTGATAAACTGAGCAGATATTTGAGGTTTACACAGCTACATTCTTACCTGAAAATATGTTAAACGTTTATTTTGTGACCCAGAAAGAATAATAAGAGTAATATTAAAACTAACCAGCTGCCGCCATTGTTGGAAACTGAGCTGGGCTGCGCTATGAATTCTGGGACACAGCTGCTTCTTCTTCGGGGTTTAACGGCAGCTGGCATCCTTGTACATGCAGTGCTGCCATCTTCTGTTTCAGTCCGTTATTACACTCTTAAATCCTGCTACTGACTCCTGCGTCTTTTGTGATCTTACAAAGCTTCAATCGTCGACGATTTTGATAGTCGACGTAATCGTGGCAGCCCTACTCCACACACTGTGGGCCGTTCTGTCTGCGGGGCTGTGTGACACAAAGACAGCCCTGCTGCATGGATACTCTTACATCAATATTGATTAATATCCCAGTAATGACTTGTTTGACCACCCTAATGGTCACCGGAGTATTCGGGGGGTGCACCACCTTGTATGCAAACGGTTAAATGTTGTTTATGCTACATTGTTTCAAACTCTGTGATCAAGGCATTCCTTTGTCCCCCCCCCCAGCCTCTCGAGCTTCTGGGGGGGGGGGGGGGGGGGGCTGTAGTGTTTTATCACAAGCACATCCATGTGAAGGTTTGTTTGATGTTTGGTAAGCGTCCTGCCCTTTTTATGGCTTCACTGTGCTGTGTTTGGTGAACCAGGGATTGAACCACACACTGGGTGTGGGGGAGATTACCCCGTATGACCAG
This sequence comes from Astatotilapia calliptera, assembly GCF_964374335.1. Lineage (NCBI taxonomy): Eukaryota > Metazoa > Chordata > Actinopteri > Cichliformes > Cichlidae > Astatotilapia > Astatotilapia calliptera. Next base: position 33,187,697 of record NC_137434.1, on the reverse strand, counting down.
GATGTTGTTAGAAACAGTTGTGATCAGGTCACACAAACGCACCCCCATGACACACACACACACACACACACACACACACACACACACACACACACACACTGCCTTGTCTTTGTAACCAAAGGGGGTTTTACGAGGGGAGGTACTTGTGTAAACTATCGTTTACTGTAACGGGGTTTTCCAATAAAAGGCAGCGAGCGAGGCCGGAGTCGGGGTCATTTTGTGGTAGGATTCGAAGTGCGTTCCTGAGACACCGACGAGGCCTCCCTTGTGTAAGTAAATCGATCGACTGCTGTTGCTTTGTTTTTCCTTCACGACAATAAGTCTCTACACCAGCGGGACGTGGAAACACAGACCCAACACAAATCTTCAAATAACACTGAGGAAATGTTAACATTTTATTGTAAGATCTCTGCTGTTACTGAAGTTTGGCTAACGAACCCACAGAAAGAAAAAAAAGGAGTACTGGCATATTAACCAAAATAAAAGAGAAATGGGGGGTTGTTGTTTATGTTTTCCATTTAGCCGAGGAATCCATGAACCATGCTTGTGGAAAGTAACGCGGTGTAAAACACGCCGGGACTGTATGCACAGGCTGTAATGACATCGTGGTCAGCCCACTGTCTGGGACTGCTGCTGGAGAAATGCCTCATGGGTATCACTGCAAGCTCACCATAGCTGCAAAGTACTCAAACACTACTGTGCAACCTTTACACACTGTTATTAAATACACTGGATACATACATGCATGAATAGGACCTTATTCCTGATTCAAGCCCCAGCTGTAAGCAAAGTTAGTGCACGCATGCACACGCACGCACACGCACGCACACGCATGCACACGCATGCACACGCACGCACACGCACGCACACGCACGCACACACGCACACACCTGTAAGGACTCACAGGAGTCAAGTAGGTCCAAGAGAGCAAAGAGGAAATCATGCTGCTGTGAGAGTCACTGCTACGCTCCAGCACATCGCTCCGAGTGGAACAAGCCCCGCCTTCATCAGACATGGTTAATTTTGTCAGTCTGACAGCTGGACTGTAGGCACGCCCATCAGCAGCAGCTACCTGCCACGTCTGCTCTGACTTGATAAGAAACCGCAGTGAAATTACAAACCACTGACCCGAGTTTCTCTTTCTCAATGACACAGTCGCTCCGCTTCCCTTTCTTCTGTTCCTGTCACTGCATAAACTAAATTGTGTTGCACAGAGCCTCCGTGACCGAGCGTGTCCCACTCTGACTCTCATCATGCACCCAACACAAACACTGACATGAGAACGAAAAATGCACTGTTAAGCTTACCTGTATAAAGCTTCCACTGTTTCATCAGGACAAAGTGTCCATGATTATTTTTAATAATGCAGAGCTGTCATTTCTCTCAGGCTAATAAAGCTAATGTTTGAAATCACAGGCAGGATTGTAGCATCGCCGTTCTCATGCTAATGTTAAGATTTAAAACACGGGGAATTATCTTGACAGGATGACAGCTACGCTGGAACCCTCTGTGGCTCATTACCAAGGTCAGAAGCTCCTCTGAAGGTGTAGTAGTAAATGCAGCATTACAGACAATAGCTACTGTGACCATCACTGAAACCAACACTCAGATGCTCAGCTGCAAGACGAGCGAAGCCAGGAGCAGTACCCTCCACGGGGGAAGACACTGGAGGCCGAGCAGCCAACTCCCTCGCTGTGCCCGAGAAGGACAGCAAGCTGCCCATAGCTGAGGCCAAGCACAGACTCACAGCCTTGGCCTAACAATGCTCGTGTCAGCAGGTCAGGCCAAATTATAGATAATAAAATACGGTTAAAAGTGGAACCTGGGGGCAGTTAGGATTTTGGAAATGCATGTTGTCAAAATGAAAATGACTTGATGTCACAGAATCGACAGCAGCATCCTTTGTCTGGAGTTTGGTACCAACATTTATGAGGACGATTAAACCATCCTTACAAACAACATGAATCGTTATTAACACTGAAAACAGAAGTTATAGAAGCTCCAAGTGGGAGCAAAGTCTGAAATGTGACTCACGTAGTGGGAGAAACTTCGAGCGAGGAATTTGGCTCCCAAATGCGAGTAAACGTGTCAAACCAATGCAGATGCTTCCACCCAGGAGCAGTGCATGCAACAGGAAGGTCATTATCGTCAGATCAAGATGCAAGAGGCAACCATTTAAGAGGGACAGCAGTTCAGCTGCAGCAGCTTCACTCACACGAAGGCCAAGCTTCACATAGAACTGGCTGCGTGTACGTTTACAGTCAGCGACTACGATTAGAAGAAGAAAATGCTCCTCTGCTGCTATGTGATGATATCGAACATCTGCTTCTCAGACTGAAGCTGAAGTATGGGCCGGTGCTCAAAAGGGACCAGTTCAGAACTGGCTGGAAGTCTCATGTTTCCATGGTAACGATGGCTAGGATAACATCTACATTCAGATCTGTCTAAATCGGGATGGGGAGCTCCAGGCCTCGAGACCTGCAGGTTTCAGATGATGATCCAACACAGCTCCTTAAAATGGCTAAATGACCTCCTCAGCGTGTCCCCAGGTAATGAACCCATCATGTGATTCAGGTGTGTTGACCCAGGAAGCTGCAGGACAGTGGCTCTTGAGCCTGGACCTCCCCACCCCACCTCCCGGGTCAGAAACTCTGGTTAACAGCGCACATGATGTTCATGCATCAGTACTTCCGCTAATATAGTAACGTAACACAAAGTGTCCCGAGATGATCGACGTCGAGTCCTATATTGATGCAATTTGGAGCAATATGCACGTGATAGCAGAAGAGCAGCGTTAGCTCAGTGAGGCCAGAGGGTCAGTGCAGTCTCTCAATGGAAAATATCAATGAAAGTGAAGCAATGCTAAAACTACAGACACTGGGCTGCAGGACCTCCATATCCTCAAAAGATGATCACCTCACTTTGTTACTGTGACACATCGTCTGAGTTTTTCTAGAAAGCAGCACGTGGTTTAAAAAATCTACCACAAAAACACAAGTTCAGTTAGGGCTCCAATCACAGCCTGGTCAGCTGTCAATGTGAACATCTGCCTGCACTCTCCAGGAAACACTTTCAGTTTAACGTCCTGTCATTGATGCAAACTGTGGAAAAGTCATGTGTGGAGGACGAGCGAGAGGAGACACTGAGACACCTTTACAGTAATCTAACAAGTCATCAGCATGTCTGATGTTACGGCACCTGCCTCTGTTCTACACGCTGAAGCTGAGCTGAGGAGAGAGAGCGCCACGGACACGCGCGCCAAGTACAAGGGTTGAGGTAGAATATTCAGGTGTGCTGTACACTTTTGTTCTGGAGAGGGAGCAAGTCAGAACTATCGGGTCTCTGAGGTCACATCGTTTTCAAACCCAGCGCCGTCTTTCGCTTCTCAGGTTAAACATGATATATACGTCACGCAGTTACTTAGTTTTAATGTAACTTTTATTACTCTCTGGGTCACAAAATAAACCTTTAAGATATTTTCAGGCAAGAATGTAGCTGAGTAAACTTCAAATATTTGCTGTTTATCAAGACATCGCATATTTGCAAAAGCGCTCCGACGTTTTCGG